>NW_027045985.1:0-37849 GCF_025399875.1 Dalotia coriaria | reverse complement strand
GGGGGATTAAAAAGTTTTCCAAAATGCTTTTTGTAAAATAAGCATTTTCAAGCATTTTAGATCGTTGAAATCGTTAAAAAGAACAATATTAAAAAAACAATAATAAAAAATTCCGTTTTATGTGTTTTAGGGTTAAAACGCAGAATCTCAAAAGGGCTTTTTTGCAAAAAACATTTTAAAGCATTTTAGATCTTTGAAATCGTTCAAAAAACCAATATTAATAAAAACAAATAAAAAAATTCGTCTTTTTTAGTTTTTTACGCTTTAAAAACCAGTTTAAAAACTCAAAACGTGCTGTTTTGCTAAAATAACATTTTAAAGCTTTTTTGATCGTTGAAATCGTTCAAAAAAACGAATTTTTAAAAACGAAAAAAAAATTCGTCGTTTTTTTAGCTGTTTTACGCGTTAAAACCAGATTAAACTCAAAACGTGCTTTTTTTGCAAAAATAACATTTTCAAGCATTTTAGATCGTTGAAATCGTTCAAATAGAAGCAATATTAATAAAAACGAAAAAAAAAATTTCGTCCTTTTTATGTTTTTTTTTACGCGTTAAAACGCAGATTAAAGCTAAAAAACGTGCTTTTTTGCTAAAATAAGATTTTCAAGCATTTTAGATCGTTGAAATCGTTTAAATAGAAGCAATAAAAAAAAACAATAAAATAAATTCGTCTTTTTTTATGCGTTTTGCGTTAAAACGCAGTTTAAAAACTCAAAAGGGCGTTTTGCAAAATGCAAAAGCATTTTAGATCGTTGAAATCGTTCAAATAAAAAGCAATATTAAAAACGAAAATAAAAATTGTCGTTTTATGCTGTTTTACGCGTTAAAAGCAGTTTAAAAACTAAAACGTGCTTTTTTCTTAATAAGCATTTTCGCATTTTGACGTTGAAATCGTTCCAATAGAAGCAATATTAAAAAAAAACGTTAAAAAAATTCGTCGTTTTTTATGCTGCAGTTAAAACGCAGATTAAAGCTCAAAAGGGCTGTTTTTAAAATAAGCTTTTTCGCTTTAACGTTTGGAAATCGTTCAAAGGGGGAATTTAAAAAAAAACGAAAAAAAATTGTCGTTTTTTTTGTTTTACGCGTTAAAACGAATTAAAGCTAAAAACTTTTTTTGGCTAAAAAAGCATTTTCAACATTTTAGATCGTTGAAATCGTTCAAATAGGCAATTTAATAAAACGAATAAAAAAAAATTTCGCCCTTTTTTATGCTTTTTTTACGCGTTAAAACGCGATTCTAAAAACGTGCGTTATTTAAAATAAGCATTTTCAAGCATTTTAGATCGTTGAAATCGTTCAAATAAACAATATTAATGAATAAAAAAAAAATTCGTCGTTTTAGCGTTTTACGCGTTAAAACGAAATTAAAACTCAAAACGGCTGTTTTGCTAAAATAAGCATTTTCGCATTTTTAGATCGTTGAAATCGTTCAAAGGGGAAATATTAATAAAAACGAAAAATAAAAATTTTCGTTTTATGCTTTTTTCGGTTAAAACGAAATTAAAAGCTAAAAAACGTGCTGTTATGTTAAAATAAGCATTTTCAAGCATTTTAGATCGTTGAAATCGTTTAAATAGAAGCAATATTAATAAAAACGAATAATTAAATTCGTCTTTTTATGCTTTTACGCGTTAAAACGCAGATTAAAGCTCAAAACGTGCTGTTTTGCTAAAATAAGCATTTTCAAGCATTTTAGATCGTTGAAATCGTTCAAATAGAGCAATAATTAAAAACGAATAATAAAAAATTCGTCTTTTTTATGCTGTTTTACGCGTTAAAACGTAGATTAGCTAAAAACGTGCTGTTTTGCTAAAATAAGCATTTCAAGCATTTTAAATCGTTGAAATCGTTTAATAAAGCAATTTACGTTAAAAACGAATAATAAAAATTCGTCATTTTTATGCTGTTTTACGAGTTAAACGCAGATTAAACTCAAACGTGCTGTTTTGCTAAAATAAAGCATTTTCAAGCATTTTTAGATCGTTGAAATACGTTCAAAAGACGCAATAAAAAGTAAAAACGAATAATAAAATTCAGCGTTTTTATGCTGTTTTAGCGTTAAAACGTTCAGAATAAGCTCAAAATGTTTTTGCGTAAAAATAAGCGTTTTCTAAAGCATTTTACGATCGTTGAAATCGTTCAAATCAAAACGCAATATTAATAAAACGAATAATAAATTTCGTCGTTTTATGTGTTTACGTTAAAAACGCTGATTAAACTCAAAACGTGCTGTTTTGCTTAAAATAAGCATTTTCAAGCATTTTAAATCAGTTGAAATCGTTCAAATAGACGCAATATTAATAAAAACGAATAATAAAATTTCGTCGTTTATTGCTTGCTTTACAGCGTTAAAAACGCAGATTAAAGCTCAAAACGTGCTGTTTTGCTAAAATAAGCATTTTCAAGCATTTTAGATCGTTGAAATCGTTCAAATAGACGCAATATAAATAAAAACGAATAATAAAAATTTCGTCGTTTTCATGCTGTTTTACGCGTTAAAACGCAGAATAAAAGCTCAAAACGTGCTGTTTTGCTTAAATAAGCATTTTCAAGCATTTTAGATCGTTGAAATCGTTCAAATAGACGCAATATTAATAAAAACGAATAATAAAAATTTCGTCGTTTTTATGCTGTTTTACGCGTTAAAACGTGATTAAAGCTCAAAACGTGCTGTTTTGCTAAAATAAGCATTTTCAAGCATTTTAGATCGTTGAAATCGTTCAAATAGAGAATATAATAAAAACGAATAATAAAAATTCGTCACGTTTTTATGCTGTTTTACGCGTTAAAACGCAGATTAAAAGCTCAAAACGTGCTGTTTTGCTTAAAATAAGCATTTTCAAGCATTTTAGATAGTTGAAATCGTTAAATAGACGCAATAAAAATAAAAAACGAATAATAAAAATTTCGTTGTTTTTATGCTGTTTTACGCGTTAAAACGCAGATTAAAGCTCAAAACGTGTGTTTGCTAAAATAAGCATTTTCAAGCATTTTAGATCGTTGAAATCGTTCAAATAGAAGCAATATTAATAAAAACGAATAATAAAAATTCGTCGTTTTTATGCTGTTTTACGCGTTAAAACGCAGATAAAGCCAAAACGTGCTGTTTTGCTAAAATAAGCATTTTCAAGCATTTTGATCGTTGAAATACGTTTAAATAGAGCAATATAATAAAAACGAATAATAAAAATTTCGTCGTTTTTATGCTGTTTTACGCGTTAAAACGCAGATTAAAAGCTCAAAACGTGCGTTTGCTAAAATAAGCATTTTCAAGCATTTTAATCGTTGAAATCGTTCAAATAGACGCAATATTAATAAAAACAATAATAAAAATTTCGTCGTTTTTACTGCTTTACGCGTTAAAACGCAGATTAAAGCTCAAAACGTGCTGTTTTGCTAAAATAACTTTTCAAGCATTTTAGATCGTTGAAATCGTTCAAATAGAAGCAATATAATAAAAACGAATAATAAAAATTCGTCGTTTTATGCTGTTTTACGCTTAAAACGCAGATTAAAAGCTCAAAACGTGCTGTTTTGCTAAAATAAGCATTTTCAAGCATTTTAGATCGTTGAAATCGTTCAAATAGAGCAATATTAATAAAAAACAATAATAAAAAATTTCGTCGTTTTATGCTGTTTTACGCGTTAAAACGCGATTAAAGCTCAAAACGTGCTGTTTCTAAAATAAGCATTTTCAAGCATTTTAGATCGTTGAAATCGTTCAAATAGACAATATTAATAAAAGCGAATAATAAAAATTCGTCGTTTTTATGCTGTTTTACGCGTTAAAACGAGATTAAAGCTCAAAACTGCTGTTTTGCTAAAATAAGCATTTTCAAGCATGTTTAGATCGTTGAAATCGTTCAAATAGAAGCAATATTAATAAAAAGCGAATAATAAAAATTCGTCGTTTTTAGCTGTTTTACGCGTTAAAACGAGATTAACGCTCAAAACGTGCTGTTTTGCTAAAATAGCATTTTCAAGCATTTTAGATCGTTGAAATCGTTCAAATAGATCAATATAATAAAAACGAATAATAAAAAATTTCACGTTTTTATGCTGTTTTACGCGTTAAAACGCAGAATTAAAGCTCAAAACGTGCTGTTTTGCTAAAATAAGCATTTTCAAGCATTTTAGATCGTTGAAATCGTTTCAAATAGACGCAATAAAAATAAAAACGAATAATAAAAATTTCGTCGTTTTATGCTGTTTTACGCGTTAAAACGCAGATAAAGCTCAAAACGTGCTGTTTTGCTAAAATAAGCATTTTCAAGCATTTTAGATCGTTGAAATCGTTCAAATAGACGCAATATTAATAAAAACGAATAATAAAAATTTCGTCGTTTTTATGCTGTTTTACGCGTTAAAACGCAGATTAAAGCCAAAACGTCTGTTTTGCTAAAATAAGCATTTTCAAGCATTTTAATCGTTGAAATCGTTTAAATAGACGCAATATTAATAAAAACGAATTAATAAAAATTCGTCTTTTTATGCTGTTTTACGCGTTAAAACGCAGATTAAAGCTCAAAACGTGCGTTTTGCTAAAATAAGCATTTTCAAGCATTTTAATCGTTGAAATCGTTCAAATAGACGCAATATTAATAAAACAATTAATAAAAATTTCGTCGTTTTATGCTGTTTTACGCGTTAAAACGCTGATTAAAGCTCAAAACGTGCTATTTTGCTAAAATAAGCATTTTAAAGCATTTTAGATCGTTGAAATCGTTCAAATAGAGCAATAAAAATAAAAAACGAATAATAAAAATTTCGTCGTTTTATGCTGTTTTACGCGTTAAAACGCAGATTAAAGCTCAAAACGTGCTGTTTTGCTAAAAAAAGCATTTTCAAGCATTTTAGATCGTTGAAATCCAAATAGACCAATAAAATAAAAACGAATAAAAAAAATTTTCGTCTTTTTTATCGTTTTACGCGTTAAAACGCGAATAAAGCCAAAAGTGCTGTTTTGCTAAAATAAGCATTTTCGCATTTTTAATCGTTGAAACGTTCAAAAGACGAAATAAATAAAAACGAATAAAAAAAATTTCGTCGTTTTTATGCTGTTTTACGCGTTAAAACGCAGATTAAACCAAAAGGGCTGTTTTGCTAAAATAACATTTTCAAGCATTTTAATCGTTGAAATCGTTCAAATAGACGCAAATTAAAAAAAACAATTAATAAAAAAATTCGTTTTTTATGCGTTTCCGTTAAAACGCAGATTAAACTCAAAACGTGCTGTTTTTAAAATAAGCATTTTCAAGCATTTTAATCGTTGAAATCGTTCAAATAGACGCAATATTAATAAAACAATTAAAAAAAATTTTCGTCTTTTTATCTGTTTTACGCTTTAAAAAGCGTTAAAAGCTCAAAACGTGCTTTTTTTGCTAAAATAAGCTTTTTTAAAGCATTTTAGATCGTTGAAATCGTTCAAATAAGGCAATAAAAATAAAAACAATAAAAAAAAATTTCGTCGTTTTTATGCTGTTTTACGCGTTAAAACGCGTTAAAAGCTAAAAACGTGCTTTTTGCTAAAATAAGCTTTTTAATTTTTAGATCGTTGAAATCGTTCAAATAAAAGCAATAAATAAAAACAAATAAAAAAAATTTCGTCGTTTTTATGCTGTTTTACGCGTTAAACCAGTTTAAAACCCTCAAAACGTGCTTTTTTTGCTAAAATAAGCTTTTTTCACATTTTGATCGTTGAAATCGTTCAAATAGACACAATATTAAAAAAAAAAAAAAATTTCGTCTTTTTTTATGTGTTTTGGGTTAAAACGCAGTTTAAAAACTAAAAACTCTTTTTGCTAAAATAACTTTTTTCAAGCATTTTATATCGTTGCGCAAATAGACGCAATAATAAAAACGATTAATAAAAATTTCGTCGTTTTATGTTTTTTACGCGTTAAAACGCTGTTTAAAAAATAAAACGTCTTTTTTTGCTAAAATAAGCATTTTAAAGCTTTTTAATCGTTGAAATCGTTCAAATAGACGCAATATTAAAAAAAACGAATAATAAAAAATTCGTCGTTTTTATGTTTTTTCCGCGTTAAAACGCAGATTAAAACTAAAAGGGGCTGTTTTGCTAAAAAAATTTTGCATTTTAGATCGTTGAAATCGTTCAAATTGAAGCAATATTAATAAAAACGAATAAAAAAAAAATCGCCTTTTTTATGCTGTTTTACGCTTTAAAAACGCAGATTAAAGCTCAAAACTTTTTTTAAAATAAGCATTTCCAAGCTTTTTTTAGATCGTTGAAATCGTTCAAATAGACGCAATTTTTAAAAAAACGAAAAAAAAAAATTTCGTCGTTTATATGCTTTTTTACCAAAAACGCAGAAAAAAGAAAACGTGCTTTTTTGCAAAATAGCGTTTTCAAGCATTTTAGATCGTTAAATCGTTCAAATAGAAGCAATATTAAAAAAAAAACGAATAATAAAAATTGTCTTTTTTCGCGTTAAACGCAGTTTAAAAACTCAATACGTGCATTTTTTTAAAATAAGCATTTTCAAGCATTTTGTCGTTGAAATCGTTCAAAAGACCAATATTAAAAAACGAATAATAAAAATTCGTCGTTTTTTTGCTGTTTTACTGTTAAAACGCAGTTTAAAAAAACTCAAAACGTGCTGTTTTGCTAAAATAAACCTTTTTTAGATCGTTGAAATCGTTCAAATAGAAGAAAATTTTTAAAAAAACGAATAAAAAAAAATTGTCGTTTTTATGCTGTTTTACGAGTTAAACGCAGATTAAACTCAAAACGTGTTTATGTTAAAATAAGCTTTTTTCAAGCATTTTAGATCGTTGAAATCGTTCAAATAAACAATTTTAAATAAAAACGAATAAAAAAAAAATTCGTCTTTTTTATGCTTTTTTTCGCTTTAAAAACGCAGTTAAACTCAAAACGTGCTGTTTTGCTAAAATAAGCATTTTCAAGCATTTTAGATCGTTGAAATCGTTCAAATAAAACAATATTAATAAAAACGAATAATAAAAATTCGTCTTTTTTTATGCTGTTTTGAGTTAAAACGCAGTTTAAAAACCAAAACGTGCTGTTATTTTAAAAAATAAGCATTTTCAAGCATTTTAGATCGTTGAAATCGTTCAAATAGAAGCAATATTAATAAAAACGAATAATAAAAATTTCGTCTTTTTATGCTGTTTACGCGTTAAAACGCAGATTAAAAGCTCAAAACGTGCTGTTTTGCTAAAATAAGCATTTTCAAGCATTTTAGATCGTTGAAATCGTTCAAATAGAAGCAATATTAATAAAAACGAATAATAAAAATTCGTCGTTTTTATGCTGTTTTACGCGTTAAAACGCAGATTAAAGCTCAAAACGTGCTGTTTTGCTAAAATAAGCATTTTCAAGCATTTTAGATCGTTGAAATCGTTCAAATAGAAGCAATATAAATAAAAACGAATAATAAAAATTTCGTCGCTTTTTATGCTGTTTTCGCGTTAAAACGCAGATTAAAGCTCAAACGTGCTGTTTTGCTAAAATAAGCATTTTCAAGCATTTTAGATCGTTGAAATCGTTCAAATAGACGCAATATTAATAAAAACGAATAATAAAAATTCGTCGTTTTATGCTGTTTACGCGTTAAAACGCAGATTAAACTCAAAACGTGCTGTTTTGCTAAAATAAGCATTTTCAAGCATTTTAGATCGTTGAAATCGTTCAAATAGACCAATAAAATAAAAACGAATAATAAAATTTCGTCGTTTTTATGCTGTTTTACGCGTTAAAACGCAGAATAAAGCTCAAAACGTGCTGTTTTGCTAAAATAAGCATTTTCAAGCATTTTAGATCGTTGAAATCGTTCAAATAGACGCAATATTAATAAAAACGAATAATAAAATTTCGTCGTTTTATGCTGTTTTACGCGTTAAAACGCTGATTAAAGCTCAAAACGTGCTGTTTTGCTAAAATAAGCATTTTCAAGCATTTTAGATCGTTGAAATCGTTCAAATAGAACAATTTAATAAAAAACGAATAATAAAAATTCGTCGTTTTTATGCTGTTTTACGCGTTAAAACGCAGAATAAAGCTCAAAACGTGCTGTTTTGCTAAAATAAGCATTTTCAAGCATTTTAGATCGTTGAAATCGTTCAAATAGACGCAATATTAATAAAAACGAATAATAAAAATTTCGTCGTTTTATGCTGTTTTACGCGTTAAAACCCAGATTAAAGCTCAAAACGTGCTGTTTTGCTAAAAAAAAACATTTTCAAGCATTTTAGATCGTTGAAATCGTTCAAATAGAAAATGTTAATAAAAACAAATAAAAAAAAATTCGTCTTTTTTTATGCTTTTTTACGCGTTAAAACGCAGTTTAAAAAACTCAAAACGTGCTGTTTTGCTAAAATAAGCATTTTCTTTGCTTTTTTAGATCGTTGAAATCGTTCAAAGACCTTATTATTAATAAAAAGGGAAATAATAAAAATGTCGTCGTTTTTTATGTTTTTACGCTTTAAAAAACGCAGTTTAAAAAGTTAAAACGTGCTTTTTTTGTAAAATAAGCTTTTTTAAAGCTTTTTAGATCTTTTGAAATCGTTAAAAATAAAAAAAAAAATATTAAAAAAACGAATAAAAAAAAAATTCGTTTTTTTTAATCTTTTTTTTACGCGTTAAAACGCAGTTTAAAAAGCTCAAAACGTGCTGTTTTGTTTAAAATAAGCATTTTCAAACTTTACGTCGTTGAAATCGTTCAAATAGCCCAATATTAAAAAAAACGAATAATAAAATTTCGTCTTTTTTATGCTTTTTTTACCCCGTTAAAACGCAGTTTAAAAAAGTTCAAAAGGGTGCTGTTTTTCCCAAAAAAAAAAGCTTTTTTCAAGCTTTTTTAGATCTTGAAATCTTTAAAAAAATAAAAACAATATTAAAAAAAAAGGGAATAATAAAAATCGTATTTACATCCCTTTTTACGCTTTAAAAAACGCAGTTTAAAAACTAAAAAACGTGCTGTTTTGCTAAAAAAGCATTTTCAAGCATTTTAGATCGTTGAAATCGTTCAAATAGACGCAATATTAATAAAAACGAATAATAAAATTTCGTCTTTTTTTTTACTGTTTCGCTTTAAACGGGTTAAAGTTCAAAACGTGCTGTTTTGCAAAAAATAAAGCTTTTTCAAAGCATTTTAGACCCGTTGAAATCGTTCAAATGGGAACGCAATAAAAAAAAAAACGAATAATAAAAATTTCGTCTTTTTTTATGCTTTTTTACGCTTTAAAAACGCAGAATAAAAAAAACGTGCTGTTTTGTTTTAAAAAATAAGCATTTTCAAGCTTTTTAGATCGTTGAAACCCTTTTTAAATAAAACAATATTAATAAAACGAATAAAAAAAAAATCGCCATTTTTTTTGCTTTTTTACGCGTTAAAACGAAATTTAAAAACTAAAAACGTGCTGTTTTGCTAAAATAAAGCATTTTTAAGCTTTTTTAGATCGTTGAAATCGTTAAAATAACGCAATTTTAAATTAAAAACGAATAAAAAAAATTTCGTCTTTTTTTATGCTGTTTTCGCTTTAAAAAACGCAGATTAAAGCTCAAAACGTGCTGTTTTGCTAAAAAAAAACTTTTTTCAAGCTTTTTTAGATCGTTGAAATCGTTCAAATAAAAACAATATTAAAAAAAAAACGAATAAAAAAAAAATTCGCCCTTTTTTTATGCTTTTTCCCGATTTAAAACGCAGATTAAAACTCAAAACGTGCTGTTATGTTAAAAAAAAGCATTTTAAAGAAATTTTTTAGATCGTTGAAACCCTTTCAAAAAAGACTTATTAAAAAAACGAATAATAAAAATTTCGTTGTTTTATGCTTTTTTTACGGGGTTTAAAAGCAGTTTAAAAAGCTCAAAACGTGCTGTTTTGCTAAAAAAAGCATTTTCAAGCATTTTAGATCGTTGAAATCGTTAAAAATAGGAATTTTTAAAAAAAACGAATAAAAAAAAATCGCCATTTTATGCGGGACGCGTTAAAACGCAGATTAAAAGCTCAAAACGTGCTGTTTTTGCTAAAATAAGCATTTTCAAGCTTTTTGGTCGGTTGAAATCTTTTTAAATAGACGCAATAAATAAAACGAATAAAAAAAAATTTCGTCGTTTTTTGCTGTTTTCGCTTTAAAACGCGGAAAAAGCTAAAAATTTTGCTGTTTTGCTAAAATAAGCTTTTTAAAGGGCCCAAAATCGTTGAAATCGTTCAAATAAAAACAATAAAAAAACGAATAAAAAAAAAATTAAAATTCGTTTTCGCGTTAAAACGCAGTTTAAAAAGCTCAATACGTGCAGTTTTGTTTAAAAAAAAAGCATTTTCAAGCATTTTAGATCGTTGAAATCTTTCCCAAATAGAAGCAATATTAATAAAAACGAATAATAAAAATTCGTCTTTTTTTATGCTTTTTTTACGGGGTTAAAACGCAGTTTAAAAAGCTCAAAACGTGCTGTTATGTTAAAAAAAAGCATTTTCAAGCTTTTTTAGATCGTTGAAATCGTTAAAAATAAAAACAATATTAATAAAAACGAATAATAAAAATTCGTCTTTTTTATGCTGTTTGGTTTAAAAACCAGTTTAAAAACTCAAAACGTTCTTTTAAATGTTAAAAAAAAAGCTTTTTCAAGCTTTTTAGATCGTTGAAATCGTTAAAAATAAAGAATAAAAAAACGAATAAAAAAAAATTTTTTTTTTTATGCTTTTTTTACGCGTTAAAACCCCAGTTTAAAAAACTCAAAACGTGCTTTTTTCAAAAAAAAGCATTTTAAAAACCTTTTAGATCGTTGAAATCGTTTAAAAATAAACCCCTATTAAAAAAAAACGAATAAAAAAAAATTCTTCGTTTTTTTGGTTTTTTTAGCGTTAAAACGCAATTAAAACTCAAAACGTGCTTTTTTTGCTAAAATAAATTTTCAAGAAATTTTTAGATTTGAAATCGTTAAAAATCGACGCAATAAAAATAAAAACAAAAATAAAAATTTCGTCTTTTTTATGCTGTTTTACGCTTTAAAAACGCAGAATAAAGCTAAAAACCCGTGCTTTTTTTGGCTAAAATAAGCATTTTCAAGCATTTTAGATCGTTGAAATCGTTCAAATTGACGCAATATAAATAAAAACGAATAATAAAAATTCGTCGTTTTTATGCTGTTTTACGCGTTAAAACGCAGAATAAAGCTCAAAACGTGCTGTTTTGCTAAAATAAGCATTTTCAAGCATTTTAGATCGTTGAAATCGTTCAAATAGAGCAATATAAATAAAAACGAATAATAAAAATTCGTCGTTTCTGTTTTACGCGTTAAAACCAGAATAAAGCTCAAACGTGCTGTTTTGCTAAAATAAGCATTTTCAAGCATTTTAGATCGTTGAAATCGTTCAAATAGACGCAATATTAATAAAACGAATAATAAAAATTCGTCGTTTTATGCTGTTTTACTCGTTAAAACGCAGATTAAAGCTCAAAACGTGCTGTTTTGCTAAAATAAGCATTTTCAAGCATTTTAGATCGTTGAAATCGTTCAAATAGAAGCAATATTAATAAAAACGAATAATAAAAATTCGTCGTTTTTATGCTGTTTTACGAGTTAAAACGCAGATTAAAAGCTCAAAACGATGCTGTTATGTTAAAATAAGCATTTTCAAGCATTTTAGATCGTTGAAATCGTTCAAATAGAAGCAATATTGTAAAAACGAATAATAAAAAATTCGTCGTTTTTATGCTGTTTACGCGTTAAACGCAGATTAAAGCTCAAAACGATGCTGTTTTGCTAAAATAACATTTTCAAGCATTTTAGATCGTTGAAATCGTTCAAATAGAACAATTTAAAAACGAATAATAAAATTCGTCGTTTTATGCTGTTTTACGAGTTAAAACGCAGATTAAAGCTCAAAACGTGCTGTTATGTTAAAATAAGCATTTTCAAGCATTTTTAGATCGTTGAAATCGTTCAAATAGACGCAATATTAATAAAAACGAATAATAAAAATTTACGTCGTTTTTTATGCTGTTTTACGCGTTAAAACGTGATTAAAGCTCAAAACGTGCTGTTTTGCTAAAATAAGCATTTTAAAGCATTTTAGATCGTTGAAATCGTTCAAATAAGACGCAATATTAATAAAAACGAATAATAAAAATTCGTCTTTTATGCTGTTTTACGCGTTAAAACGCAGATTAAAGCTCAAAACGTGCTGTTTTGCTAAAAAGCGTTTCAAAACATTTTAGATCGTTGAAAATCGTTCAAATAGAAGCAATATTAATAAAACGAATAATAAAAATTTCGTCCTTTTATGCTGTTTTACGCGTTAAAACGCAGATTAAACTCAAAACGTGCTGTTATGTTAAAATAAGCATTTTCAAGCATTTTTAGATCGTTGAAATCGTTCAAATAGAAGCAATATTAATAAAAACGAATAATAAAAAAATTCGTCGTTTTATGCTGTTTACGCGTTAAAACGCAGATTAAAGCTCAAAACGTGCTGTTTTGCTAAAATAAGCATTTTCAAGCATTTTAGATCGTTGAAATCGTTTAAATAGAAACTATTAATAAAACGAATAATAAAAATTCGTCGTTTTTTTATGCTGTTTAAGTTAAAACGCAGTTTAAAAAGCTCAAAACGTGCTGTTATGTTAAAATAAGCATTTTCAAGCATTTTAGATCGTTGAAATCGTTCAAATAGACGCAATATTAATAAAAACGAATAATAAAAATTTCGTCGTTTTATGCTGTTTTACGCGTTAAAACGCTGTTAAAAGCTCAAAACGTGCTGTTTTGCTAAAATATGCATTTTAAAGCATTTTAGATCGTTGAAATCGTTCAAATAGACGCAATATTAATAAAAAACGAATAATAAAAATTCGTCGTTTTTATGCTGTTTTACGCGTTAAAACGCAGATTAAAGCTCAAAACGTGCTGTTTTGCTAAAATAAGCATTTTAAAGCATTTTAGATCGTTGAAATCGTTAAATAGACGCAATATTAATAAAAACGAATAATAAAAAATTCGTCGTTTTTATGCTGTTTACGCGTAAAACGCAGATTAAACTCAAAACGTGCTGTTTTGCTAAAATAAGCATTTTCAAGCATTTTAGATCGTTGAAATCGTTCAAATAGAAGCAATATTAATAAAAACGAATAATAAAATTTCGTCCTTTTTTTATCTGTTTACGCGGTTAAAACGCAGATTAAAGCTCAAAACGTGCTGTTTGCTAAAATAAGCATTTTCAAGCATTTTAGATCGTTGAAATCGTTTAAATAGAAGCAATATTAATAAAAACGATAATAAAATTCGTCATTTTTATGCTGTTTTACGCGTTAAAACGCAGATTAAAGCTCAAAACGTGCTGTTTTGCTAAAATAAGCATTTTCAAAGCATTTTAGATCGTTGAAATCGTTCAAATAGAAGCAATATTAATAAAACGAATAATAAAAATTCGTGTTTTTATGCTGTTTTACGCGTTAAAACGCAGATTAAAAGCTCAAAACGTGCTGTTTTGCTATAATAAGCATTTTCAAGCATTTTAGATCGTTGAAATCGTTCCAATAAAGCAATATTAATAAAACGAATAAAAAAAATTCGTCGTTTTATGCTGTTTTACAGTTAAAACGCAGATTAAAGCTCAAAACGTGCTGTTTTGCTAAAATAAGCATTTTCAAGCATTTTAGATCGTTGAAATCGTTCAAATAGACGCAATAAAATAAAAACGAATAATAAAAATTTCGTCTTTTATGCTGTTTTACGCGTTAAACGCAGAATAAAGCTCAAAACGTGCTGTTTTGCAAAATAAGCGTTTTCAAGCATTTTTAGATCGTTGAAATCGTTCAAATAGACGCAATATTAATAAAAACGAATAATAAATATTTCGTCGTTTTTCATGCTGTTTTACGCGTTAAAACGCAGTTTAAAAACTCAAAACGTGCTGTTTTGCTAAAATAAGCATTTTCAAGCATTTTAGATCGTTGAAATCGTTCAAATAGACACAATAAAATAAAAACGAATAATAAAAATTTCGTCGTTTTTATGCTGTTTTACGCGTTAAAACGCAGAATAAAGCTCAAAACGTGCTGTTTTGCTAAAATAAGCATTTTCAAGCATTTTAGATCGTTGAAATCGTTCAAATAGACGCAATATTAATAAAACGAATAATAAAATTTCGTCGTTTTATGCTGTTTTTACGCGTTAAAACGCTGATTAAAGCTCAAAACGTGCTGTTTTGCTAAAATAAGCATTTTCAAGCATTTTGATCGTTGAAATCGTTCAAATAGAAACAATTTTAATAAAAACGATTAATAAAAATTCGTCGTTTTATGCTGTTTTACGCGTTAAAACGCAGATTAAAACTAAAACGTGCTGTTTTGCTAAAATAAGCATTTTCAAGCATTTTAGATCGTTGAAATCGTTCAAATAGACGCAATATTAATAAAAACGAATAATAAAAATTCGTCGTTTTATGCTGTTTTACGCCTTAAAAACCCAGATTAAAGCTCAAAACGTGCTGTTTTTGCTAAAATAAGCATTTTCAAGCATTTTGATCGTTGAAATCGTTCAAATAGAAGCGAATGTTAATAAAACAAATAATAAAAATTCGTCGTTTTTATGCTGTTTTACGCGTTAAAACGCAGATTAAAACTCAAAACGTGCTGTTTGCTTTAAAATAAGCATTTTCAAGCATTTTAGATCGTTGAAATCGTTCAATAGACGCAATATTAATAAAAACGAATAATAAAAATGTCGTCGTTTTTATGCTGTTTTACGCGTTAAAACGCAGATTAAAGTTCAAAACTGCTGTTTTGCTAAAATAGCATTTCAAGCATTTTAGATCGTTGAAATCGTTCAAATAGAAGCAATATTAATAAAAACGAATAATAAAAATTCGTCGTTTTATGCTGTTTTACGCGTTAAAACGCAGATTAAACTCAAAACGTGCTGTTTTGCTAAAATAAGCATTTTCAAACATTTTTAGATCGTTGAAATCTTCAAATAGACGCAATATTAATAAAACGAATAATAAAATTTCGTCGTTTTTATGCTGTTTTACGCGTTAAAACGCAGATTAAAGTTCAAAACGTGCTGTTTTGCTAAAATAAGCATTTTCAAGCATTTTAGATCGTTGAAATCGTTCAAATAAAAGCAATATTAATAAAACGAATAAAAAAAAATTTCGTCGTTTTATTTTTGTTTTCCCGAGTTAAAACGCAGATTAAAGCTCAAAAGTGCTTTTTTTTAAAAATAAGCATTTTCAAGCATTTTAGATCGTTGAAAATCGTTCAAATAGAAGCAATATTAATAAAAACGAATAAAAAAAAATCGCCTTTTTTTATGCTGTTTTACGCGTTAAAACCAGTTTAAAAAACTCAAAACGTGCTTTTTTTGCTAAAATAAGCATTTCAAGCATTTTAGATCGTTGAAATCGTTCAAATAGACGCAATATTAATAAAAAGGGAAATAAAAAAAAATTTCGTCTTTTTTATGCTTTTTTACGGGGTTAAAACGCAGAATAAACTAAAAATCGTGCTTTTTTGCTAAAAAAAAGGTTTTCAAGCTTTTTAATCTTTGGGAAATCGTTCAAATAAAAACCAATATTAATAAAAACGAATAAAAAAAATTCCCGTCGTTTTACGCTTTAAAACAAAAGTTTAAAAACTCAATACGTGCAGTTTTGCTAAAAAAAAGCTTTTTAAAAATTTTAGATCGTTGAAATCTTTTCAAATAGAAGCAATATTAAAAAAAAACGAATAATAAAAATTCGTCTTTTTTAATGCTGTTTGATTTAAAAACGCAGTTTAAAAATAAAACGTGCTGTTATGTTAAAAAAAAGCTTTTTTAAAAGCTTTTTAAAGATCGTTGAAATCTTTTCAAATAGAAACAAAAATTAAAAAAGGGAATAATAAAAAATTCGTCTTTTTTATGCTGTTTTACATTTAAAAACCCCAGTTTAAAAACTCAAAACGTTCTGTTATGTTAAAATGGCTTTTTTCAAGCATTTTAGATCGTTAAAATCGTTAAAAAATAGAAGCAATAAATAAAAAACGAATAAAAAAAAATTCGCCCGAAAAATTTTTGTTTCCCGCGTTAAAACGCAGTTTAAAAAGCTCAAAACGTGCTTTTTTTGCTAAAAAAAAGCATTTTAAAACTTTTTTTAAAATCGTTGAAACCCGTTCAAATAGAATCAATATTAAAAAAAACGAATAAAAAAAATTCGTCGTTTTTATGGTTTTTACCCCGGAAAAGAAATTTAAAAGCTCAAAACGTGCTGTTTTGCTAAAATAAGCTTTTTCAAGCTTTTTAAAGATCTTGGAAATCGTTCAAATAGACGCAAAAAAAATAAAAACAAAATAATAAAAATTTCGTCGTTTTATGCTGTTTTACGCGTTAAAACGCAGAATAAAGCTCAAAACGTGCTGTTTTGCTAAAATAAGCTTTTCAAGCATTTTAGATCGTTGAAATCGTTCAAATAGACGCAATAAAAATAAAAACGAATAATAAAAATTTCGTCGTTTTTATGCTGTTTTACGCGTTAAAACGCTGATTAAAGCTCAAAACGTGCTGTTTTGCTAAAATAAGCATTTTCAAGCATTTTAGATCGTTGAAATCGTTCAAATAGAAGCAATATTAATAAAACGAATAATAAAAATTTCGTCGTTTTATGCTGTTTTACGCGTTAAAACGCAGATTAAAGCTCAAAACGTGGTGTTTTGCTAAAATAAGCATTTTCAAGCATTTTAGATCGTTGAAATCGTTTTAAATAGAAGCAATATTAATAAAAACGAATAATAAAAATTCGTCATTTTTATGTTGTTTAAGCGCGTTAAAACGCAGATTAAAGCTCAAAACGTACTGTTTTGCTAAAATAAAATTTTCAAGCATTTTAGATCGTTGAAATCGTTCAAATAGACGCAATATTAATAAAAACGAATAATAAAAATTTCGTCGACTTTATGCTGTTTTACGCGTTAAACGCAGAATAAAAGCTCAAAACGTGCTGTTTTGCTAAAATAAGCATTTTCAAGCATTTTGATCGTTGAAATCGTTCAAATAGAAGCAATATTAATAAAAACGAATAATAAAAATTCGTCGTTTTTATGCTGTTTTACGCGTTAAAACGCAGATTAAAAGCTCAAAACGTGCTGTTTTGCTAAAATAAGCATTTTCAAGCATTTTAGATCGTTGAAATCGTTCAAATAGACGCAATATTAATAAAAACGAATAATAAAAATTCGTCGTTTTTATGCTGTTTTACGCGTTAAACGCAGATTAAAGCTCAAAACGTGCTGTTTTGCTAAAATAAGCATTTTCAAGCATTTTAGATGGTTGAAATCGTTCAAATAGAAGCAATATTAATAAAACGAATAATAAAAAATTCGTCGTTTTATGCTGTTTTACGCGTTAAAACGCGGCAAAACTCAAAACGTGCTGTTTTGCTAAAATAAGCATTTCAAGCATTTTAGATCGTTGAAATCGTTCAAATAGAAGCAATATTAATAAAAAACGAATAATAAAAATTTCGTCGTTTTTATGCTGTTTTACGCGTTAAAACGCAGATTAAAGCTCAAAACGTGCTGTTTTGCTAAAATAAGCATTTTAAAGTTTTTTTGATCGTTGAAATCTTTTAAAAAGGGCAATATTAAAAAAAACGAATAAAAAAAAAATTCGTCATTTCTATTTTTTAAGCGCGTTAAAACCTGATTAAACTCAAAACGTGCTGTTTTGTTTTAAAAAAGCTTTTTTCAGCTTTTTAGATCGTTGAAATCTTTAAAAATGACGCAATATTAAAACGAATAATAAAAAATCGTCGTTTTTATGCTGTTTTGCTTTAAAAAGCGTTAAAAACTAAAAAGTGCTTTTTTTGCTAAAAAACATTTTCAAATTTTAGATGGGAAATCGTTAAAAATGAAAAATTTTAAAAAAAACGAATAATAAAAATTTCGTCGTTTTTTTGCTTTTTTCGCGTTAAAACGCAGTTTAAAAAACTAAAAACGTGGTTTTTTTGCTAAAATAAGCATTTTAAAGCATTTTGATCATTGAAATCGTTTAAATAGAACTATTAAAAAAAACGAATAATAAAAATTCGTCTTTTTTATGTTTTTTAAGCGCGTTAAAACGCAGTTAAGCTCAAAACTATTTTCTAAAATAAAATTTTCAACCTTTTTTAGATCGTTGAAATTGTTCAAATAGACGCAATATTAAAAAAACGAATAATAAAATTTCGTCGATTTTTATGCTGTTTTAGGGTTAAAACGCAAAAAAAGGTCAAAACGTGCTGTTTTTGCAAAAAAACTTTTTTCAAGCTTTTTTAGATCGTTGAAATCGTTCAAAAAAAAGCAAATTATTAATAAAAACGAATAAAAAAAAGTCGTTTTTATGCTTTTTTCCCGCGTTAAAACGCAGTTTAAAAAAACTCAAAACGTGCTGTTTTCCCTTTAAAATAAGCTTTTTTCAAGCTTTTTTACATCGTTGAAATCGTTCAAATAGCCCAAATTTTAAAAAAAACGAAAAAAAAAAAATTCGGCTTTTTTTATGCTGTTTTACCCCGTTAAAATGCAAAAAGCTTATTTTAAAAAACAGCACTTTTTAAAACTTTATTCTGCGTTTAAACGCGAAAAACAGCAAAAACCCCACGACAAAATTTTTTATTCGTTTTTTTTTTTGTGCGTCTGTTTAAATTTCAACAAAAAAATTTTAATGTTTAAACAAAAAAACTTTTGGCTTTTCTCAACGGGGCTAAAAAACCCTTAAAAGGGGGTTTTTTATTTTTAATAAGGACAAAAAATGGCAAAAATCCTTTTTTTTGGGCCCGGGGCAGCACTTTTGGAAAGCAATCGCTTTTTTAAGGGGTAAGCGGAAAAGGCGACAATTTTTTTTATTCTTTTTTTTACCACCCGAAAAAAATTTTCCGAAAAATACGGCCAAAACAGCCAATCTACTTTTTTAACCGTAAAAACACCCCGAAAATTTTTGGGTATTCGTTTTTTAAACCCTTCTATTGAACGTTTAAAAATTTTGAAAAACCCAATTTTGAAAGCAGGGGTTTTAAACAATCTGGGGTTTTCCCCCGGGAAAAAACGCTAAAACGAAAAAAGGGGGGCCCAAATTTTGAAATTAGCGTTTAGGAACAAACAAAAAAATTTTGGGAAAAACAGCGCGTTTTGGTTTTTAATCGGGTTTTAACGCGTAAAAGGGCCAAAAACGACAAAATTTTTTATTATTCGTTTTTTTAATATTGCCTTTTGAACGTTTTTAAACGATCAAAAATTTTGAAAAAACAGAACGTTTTGGCACGGGGCGGAAAAAAGCAAAAAAAGGAAATTTTTGTTTTTTTTATTTTTTTTTTGCGTCAATTTGAACGTTTTCCCGGCCTAAAGGGCAAAAAGGTTATTTTTCCAAAACGGCCTTTTTGGGTTTTCTTTTCTGCGTTTTCGCAAAAAACCCGCGCCAAAAACGAGGGAAATTTTTTTGAATTCGTTTTTTTTTTTTATTGCGTCTTTTGGCGATTTCAACGTTTAAAACAAAATTTTTTTTGGCAAAACGGGGGTTTTGGCAATCTGCTTTTTTAAAAACCGTAAAAAAACGAAAAATTTTTTATTTTCTTTTTTTTAAAAATTTGTTTTTTTAAACGATTTCCGTCAAAATGTTAAAAAATCTTTTTTTAAACAAAAGGGGAAAATTTTAAAAACAATCTGCTTTTTTGGCGCGTAAAACGGCTAAAAGACAAAATTTTTTTTATTCTTTTTTTAAATATTGCGTTTTGGGGGGCTTTAAACGTTTAAAAGCAAAATCTTTTTTGAAAACGGCCTTTTTTGACCCAAATCTGCTTTTTTGCGAAAAAACGGCAAAAAAACGACTTTTTATTATTCTTTTTTCTTAATTTTGGGCCCTTTTTGGGTTTTCAACGATCAAAAAATAAAATGTTATTTTTGGAAACGGGCAATCTGCGGTTTTTAACGCGAAAACGGCAAAAACGACAATTTTTTATTATTCTTTTTTTGTAATATTGCTTTTTGAACGATTTAAACGTCAAAAAGGGAAAAACTTTTTTTTAAGCAAAACGGTTTTGGTTTTAAACGGGGTTTTCGGCCTAAAAAGGGAAATTTTTTAAATTTTTTTAAATATTGGGGCTATTTGGGTTTAAACGATCAAAAGGGGAAAATGCTTTTTAAAAACGGCCTTTTTGAGCAATCTGCATTTTCCGCTTTAAAAACCAAAAAACGACGTTTTAATTTTTTATTAATGCCCCATTTGAACGTTTTAAAAAATTTTTCCCAAAACATTTTAAAAACCACGTTTTTAATCTGTTTTTGGCGCCAAAAACGACAATTTTTTTTCGTTTTTTAATTGCTCAAAACGTTTAACGTTTAAAATCGAAAATGCGGAAAAACACCGTTTTAAAGCAATTGCTTTTTAACGCGTCCCAAAAAAAACGGTTTTAATTCGTTTTTAAAAATTTACCAGGGAACGTTTCTGCAAAAATTTGTTTTTTTAAAAACGCTTTTTGGCAATCTGCGTTTTCGCGTAAAACCCCCAAAAAGGGGGAAAATTTTTTAATTGGTTCTTTATTAATATTGGTCTTTTGAACTTTTCCCCGGGGGATCAAAAATTTTGAAAATATTTAAGAAAACAAACGGAGTTTTAATCGGCGTTTTCGCTGGCAAAAAAAACGACGTTTTTTATTAAGGGGAAATATTGCGTTTTTTGAACAATTTCCGATAAAATCTTGAAAAATTTTTTTGTTTGAAAACCCCTTTTGGCAATCCTTTTTTAACGCGTAAAACGGCGAATTTTTTATTTTTTTTAATTGCGTCTATTTGGAACGTTTTCCTTAAAAGGGAAAAAATGTTATTTTGCGTTTTTGGGTTTTTAATCGGGGGTTTCGCAAAAAAATAAAACAACAAAATTTTTTATTATTCGTTTTTTAAAAATTGCGTCTTTTGGGATTTCAACGATCAAAAATGTTTGAAAATTTTTTTTTGGAAAACGGGAAACTTTTTTGAAAAATACCGTTTTCGGGTAAAACGCAAAAAACCGAGGGTTTTTTTTTCTTTTTTTATTAATATTGTTTCTTTTGAACTTTTCAATAAATTAAAATTTTGGCTTTTTTTTAAACAAAACAACGTTTAACAATCGGTTTTGACTAAAACCCAAAACGGCGAAATTTTTTTTTGGTTTTTTTTAATTTTTCGTCTTTTTGAAAGATTTCCGTTTAAAAACGAAAATGCTTTTTTTAAACAAAACAGCCTTTTTAATTTTTCTGCGTTTTAAGGGAAAAACGGCAAAAAGGGCAAATTTTCGTTTTTTTTTTTTGCTTCTTTTAAAATTTAAACGATAAAAATCAAAATTTTTTTTGCGAGAGCAGAAACGTTTTAAATTTTTCTGCGAACGAAAAAAACAACGAAAACGACAATTTTTTATTTTGTTTTTTAATATTCTTCTATTTAAACGTTTTCCCAACGTTTAAAATCCCCAAAACATTTTAAAAAAACCCCGTTTGGACTTTAACGCTTTTTTTAAGGGGAAAAACGGCCCCAAAAAAACGACAAATTTTTTTATTCCATTTAATATTTTGCTTCTATTTGAACGTTTTCCCAAATTTTGAAAATCTTTTTGAAAAAAAACCGTTTTATTTTTCCCTTTTTTTAACCGAAAAAAATAAAAAAAATTTTTTTTTTCGTTTTTTAATTTTTTTTGAACATTTCAAATGCAAAAATGCTTTTTTTGGCAAAACAGCCTTTTTAACCTTGCATTTTTAAACCGTAAAAAGCTGGCTTTTTTAAATTTTTTTTTAATATTGCTTTTTGGTTTCAGCGTTAAAAAGCAAAAGCATTTTAAAACGGGCCTTTTTTAATTTTTCGGCGTTTTCGCGTAAAACGGCAAAAAAACGACAAAATTTTTTTTATCGTTTTTTTAATTTTTTGCGTCTTTTGAACTTTAAACGACCCAAAAAGGGCGGGAAACGCTTTTTTTGAAAACCCCGTTTTGGGGAAATCGGGGTTTTTAACGCGTAAAACAGCCTAAAACGACAAATTTTTTTATTATTCGTTTTTTTTTTAAATTTTTGCGTTTTTTGAACGTTTCCGACCCAAAAAATGTTTTGAAAATGTTTTATTTTAGAAAACTGCACTTTTTGAGTTTTTAATCAGCGTTTTAACGCGTAAAAAAACAAAAAAACAGCAGAAATTTTTTTATTCTTTTTTTATTAATATTGCGTCTATTTGAACGTTTTCCCAACGTCTAAAATGCTTGAAAATGCTTTTTTTGGGGAAAACCCCGTTTTGGGTTTTTAACCCTGCTTTTTTAACGCGTAAAACGGCAAAAAAAGGGCAATTTTTTTATTATTCGTTTTTTTTTAAATTTGCTTTATTTGAACGTTTTCCCAATGATCTAAAATGCTTAAAAACTTTTTTTTAGAAAAAACAGCACTTTTTTGAGTTTTTAATCCCGTTTTGACGCGAAAAACCCAGCAAAAAACGAGGGGAAATTTTTTTTATTATTCTTTTTTATTAATATTGCGTCTATTTGAAGATTTCAACGATCAAAAAATGCTTGAAAATGCTTTTTTTAGCAAAAACAGCCGTTTTAAAACTTTAACGGTTTTTAACGCGTAAAACAGCATAAAAACGACAAATTTTTTTAAATTATTCGTTTTATTAATTTTTGCTTCTATTTGAATTTTTCCCAACGATCTAAAATGCTTGAAGATGCTTATTTTGTAAAACGGCACGTTTTGGGGCAATTTGCGTTTTAACGCGTAAAAAAACAAAAAAACGACAAATTTTTTTTATTATTCTTTTTTTATTAATTTTTGCTTCTATTTGAACGATTTCAAATGCTTGAAAATCTTTTTCCCAAAACAGCACGTTTTGAGTTTTAAAATCTGCGTTTTTAACGCGTAAAACAGCAAAAAAACGACAAATTTTTTTATTATTCGTTTTTTTTATTAATATTGGGGCCCCTTTTGAATTTTTCCCAACGACCCAAAATCTTGAAAATCTTTTTTTAGAAAAAACAGCCGTTTTGAGCTTTTAATCGTTTTTTTAACGCGTAAAAAAACAACAAACGGCGGGGAAATTTTTATTATACGTTTTTTATTAATATTGCGTCTTTTTTAAGAAAATTTAAACGACCCAAAAAGGGCGAAAATGCTTATTTTAAAAACAGCACTTTTTTGAGTTTTTTAACTGCGTTTTAACGCGTAAAAAAATAAAACGACAATTTTTTTATTTTTCCCCTTTTTTTATTAATATTGCGTCTATTTGAACGATTTCAACGATCTAAAAGGGAAAAATCTTATTTTAGAAAAACTCCCGTTTTGGGGCTTTAACCCCAGCTTTTTTGGGCGTAAAACAAAAAAAAACAACGGGAAATTTTTTATTCTTTTTTATTAATATTCCCGTCTATTTGAACGATTTCAACGATCAAAAAGGGCGAAAAGGGCTTTTTTTAAACAAAAAAACACGTTTTGAGCTTTAATCTCTTTTTAACCCCGTAAAAAAACATAAAAACGAGGGAATTTTTTATTATTCGTTTTTTTTAATTTGTTTCGGAAGGGTTTCAATGATCTAAAATGCTTAAAAAATGCTTTTTTTTAGCAAAACGGCCCCTTTTTGAGCAATCTGCGTTTTGACGCGTAAAACAGCATAAAAACGACAAAAATTTTTTTTTCGTTTTTATTAATATTCCGTCTATTTGAAGTTTTCCCAACGATCTAAAATGCTTGAAAATCCCCTTTTTTTAAAGCAAAACACCCTTTTGGAGCTTTTTCTCGTTTAACGCGTAAAACAGCATAAAACGACGATTTTTTATTATTCTTTTTTTATTAATATTGCTTCTATTTGAAGGGTTTAAACGATCAAAATGCTTGAAGATGCTTATTTTAGCAAAACAGCACTTTTTGAGCTTTTTCTGCTTTTTTAACGCGAAAAAACAGCATAAAACGGAATTTTTATTATTCGTTTTTTTTTAAATTTCTTCTATTTGAACGTTTTTAAACGATCAAAATGCTTAAAAATGCTTATTTTAGCAAAACCAGCACTTTTTGAGCTTTTAATCTGCTTTTTAACAGGTAAAACAGCATAAAAACGACTTTTTAATTATTCTTTTTTTATTAATATTGCTTCTATTTTAAACGATTTAAACGATCTAAAATGCTTGGAAAAGCTTTTTTTAGCAAAACAGCACTTTTGATTTTAAATCTCGTTTTAAGGGTAAAACAACATAAAACGACAAATTTTTTTATTATTCGTTTTTATTAATTTGGCTTCTATTTGAACGATTTCAAAAGCGAAAATGCTTATTTTTTGAAAACAGCCTTTTTAAAGTTTTTAATTTTTGCGTTTTATGGGTAAAACAGCATAAAAACGACAAATTTTTTTATTATTCGTTTTATTAATATTGCTTCTATTTAAGATTTCAAATGCTTGAAAATGCTTATTTTAGCAAAACACCCGTTTTGAGTTTTTAATCTGCTTTTTTAACGTAAAACAGCATAAAACGACAAATTTTTTTATTATTCGTTCTTTATTAATATTGCGTCTATTTGAACGTTTCAACGATCAAAAATGCTTGAAAATGCTTATTTAGCAAAACAGCACGTTTGGGGCTTTAACCCAAAAGCTTTTTAACGCGTAAAACAGCAACAAACGGGGGGAAATTTTTTTATACGTTTTTATTAATTTGCGTCTATTTGAACAATTTCAACGCCCAAAATGTTGAAAATGCTTATTTTAGCAAAACAGCACGTTTTGAGCTTTTAATCTGCGTTTTAAGGGTAAAACAGCATAAAACGACGAATTTTTATTTTTTTCCTTTTTTTATTAATATTGCGTCTATTTGAACGATTTCAACGATCTAAAATGCTTGAAAATGCTTTTTTTAGCAAAACTCCCCTTTTTGAGCTTTAACCCAGCTTTTAACGCGTAAAAAAACATAAAACAACGGGGAAAAATTTTTTATTATTCTTTTTTATTAATATTGCGTCATTTGAACGTTTTTCAAGGGATCTAAAATGCTTGAAAATGCTTTTTTTTAGCAAAACAGCACTTTTTGGAGCTTTAATCTCGTTTAAAAGCGAAAAACAGCATAAAACGACAAATTTTTTTTATTATTCTTTTTTTATTAATATTGCTTCTTTTTGAAGGGGATTTCAATGTTTCTAAAAGGGCGAAAATGCTTATTTTAGCAAAACAGCACGTTTTGAGCTTTTAACCCCCTTTTTGACGCGTAAAACAGCATAAAAACGACAAAATTTTTTATTATTCGTTTTTATTAATTTGCGTCTTTTGAAAGATTTCCAACGATCTAAAATCTTGAAAATGCTTATTTTAGCAAAACAGCACTTTTTAAAGGCTTTAATCTGCGTTTTAACGCGAAAAACAGCATAAAACGACAAATTTTTATTATTCGTTTTTATTAATATTGCTTCTATTTGGAACGTTTTCCCAACGAAAAAAATGCTTGAAGATGTTTTATTTTAGAAAACAGCACGTTTTGAGTTTTTAATCTGCTTTTTAAAGGTAAAAAAAATAAAACGACGAATTTTTATTATTCGTTTTTTTTAAAAATATTCCCCTTCTATTTGGATTTCAAATCAAAAAAATTATTTTAGCAAAACAGCACGTTTGAGCTTTAATCTGGGGTTTTTAACGCGTAAAACGGCAAAAACGACAAATTTTTTAATTATTCTTTCCCTTTATTAATTTTGCGTCTATTTGGGAACGATTTCAACGATCAAAATGCTTGAAAATGCTTATTTTAGCAAAACAGCACTTTTTGAGCTTTTAATCAGCTTTTTTAACGCGTAAACGCATACAAACGACGAAAATTTTTTTCCGTTTTTTTTAAATTTTTGCGTCTTTTGAACGAAAAACGATCAAAAATGCTTAAAAATGCATTTTCCCAAAACACCCTTTTTGAGCTTTAATCTGCTTTTTTAACGCGTAAAACAGCATAAAAACGACAAATTTTTTATTATTCGTTTTTTTTTTAAATTTGTTTTATTTGAACGTTTTCCCAACGATCTAAAATGCTTGAAGATCTTATTTTAGCAAAACAGCACTTTTTGAGTTTTAAACCCCGCGTTTTAACCGTAAACAACAAAAAAACGACAATTTTTTTATTATTCGTTTTTATTAATTTTCCCCTTCTATTTGAACGATTTAAACGATCAAAAATTTGGCGAAAATGCTTTTTTTTTAGCAAAACAGCACGTTTGAGTTTTTAATCTGCTTTTTAACGCGTAAAAAAAAGCAAAACGACAAATTTTTTTATTATTCTTTTTTTTTATTAATATTCCCCGTCTATTTGAACGATTTCAACGACCCAAAATGCTTTCCCCATTTTAGCAAAACACCCGTTTGAGTTTTTAATCTGCTTTTTTTAAGGGTAAAACAGTATAAAAATGACAATTTTTTTTTTTTTCTTTTTTTTATTAATATTTTTCCCTTTTTAAAAACATTTCAACGATCAAAAAATTAACGAAAATGCTTTTTTTAAAAACAGGGGTTTTGAAATATGCTTTTTAACGCGTAAAAAAACCCATAAAAATGACGAATTTTTATTATTCGTTTTTTTTTAAATTTGCTTCTTTTTTAAAGGGTTTAAAACGATCTAAAATGCTTTAAAAAATGCTTTTTTTGGCAAAACACCCTTTTTGAGCTTTTAATCTGCGTTTTAACGCGTAAAACAGCATAAAACCACAAAATTTTTTTATTATTCTTTTTTTATTAATTTGCGTCTATTTGAACGATTTCAACGATCTAAAAGGGCAAAAAATGCTTATTTTAGCAAAACAGCACGTTTTGAGTTTTTAATCTGCGTTTTAACGCGAAAAAACACCCCTAAAACGACGAATTTTTTATTATTCGTTTTTTTAATTATTCTTCTATTTGAACGATTTCAACGACCCTCTTGAAAATGCTTATTTTAGCAAAAACAGCGGGTTTTGGAGTTTTTAATCCCCCCTTTTTTAACGCGAAAAACAACAAAAAAACGACAAAAATTTTTTATTATTCTTTTTTTATTAAGGGCGTCTATTTGAAGACGTTTTCCCAACGATCAAAAATCTTAAAAATGCTTATTTTAAAAAAAAAAGCACGTTTTGAGCTTTAATCCCCTTTTTAAACCCGGTAAAAACAGCATAAAACGACAAAATTTTTATTATTCGTTCTTTATTAATTTGCGTCTATTTAACGATTTCAACGATCAAAAAAATGCTTGAAAAATCCCCTTTTTTTAAAAAAAAACACCCTTTTTTTGAGCTTTAATCAGCTTTTTAACGCGAAAAACAGCATGCAAACGACAAAAATTTTTTTATTATACTTTTTTTATTAATATTGCGTCTATTTGAACAATTTAAACGACCCTAAAATGTTTGGGGAAAATGTTTTTTAAGCAAAACAGCCTTTTCGGGGCCAAACCCGCGTTTTAACGCGTAAAAAAACAAAAAAACGACTTTTTTTTTATTCGTTTTTTTTAAATTTGCTTCTTTTGAACGTTTTCCCAACGATCTAAAATGCTTAAAATCTTATTTTAGCAAAACGGCACTTTTTTGAGCTTTTTCTGGGGTTTTTAACGCGTAAAAAAAACCCCAAAAAAACGACGAAAATTTTATTATTCTTTTTTTATTAATATTGCGCCCTTTTGAACGATTTCAACGATTAAAATGTTTTGCGCGGCAAAACAGCACGTTTTGAGTTTTTAAAATCCGCTTTTTTAACGCGTAAAAAAAGTATAAAAATGACAAATTTTTTTTATTATTCGTTTTTTTAATTTTACTTCTATTTAAAACGATTTCAACGATCTAAAATGCTTAAAAAATGTTTTTTAGCAAAAAAGCCGTTTTGAGTTTTTAATCCTTTCCCAAACGCGTAAAAACAGCAAAAAACGACAAATTTTTACTTATTCGTTTTTATTAATATTCTTCTTTTTAAAACCGATTTCCAAAATGCAAAAATGCTTATTTTAGCAAAACAGCACGTTTGAGCTTTTAATCTGCGTTTTAACGCGTAAAAGCATAAAAACGACGAATTTTTATTATTCGTTTTTATTAATATTGCTTTATTTGAACGATTTCAAATGCTTGAAAATGCTTATTTTAGCAAAAACAGCACGTTTTGAGCTTTTAATCTGCGTTTTAACGCGTAAAACAGCATAAAAACGACGATTTTTATTATCGTTTTTATTAATATTGCTTCTATTTGAACGATTTCAAAAGCTTGAAAATGCTTATTTTAGCAAAACAGCACGTTTTGAGTTTTAATCTGCGTTTTAACGCGTAAAACAGCATAAAAACGACGAATTTTTATTATTCGTTTTATTAATATTGCTTCTATTTGAACGATTTCAACGATCTAAAATGCTTGAAGATGCTTATTTTAGCAAAACAGCACGTTTGAGCTTTAATCTGCGTTTTAACGCGTAAAACAGCATAAAACGACGAATTTTTTATTATTCGTTTTTATTAATATTGCTTCTATTTGAACGATTTCAAATGCTTGAAAATGCTTATTTTAGCAAAACAGCACGTTTTGAGCTTTAATCTGCGTTTTAACGCGTTAAAACAGCATAAAAACGACGAATTTTTATTATTCGTTCTTTATTAATATTGCGTCTATTTGAACGATTTCAACGATCTAAAATGCTTGAAAATGCTTATTTTAGCAAAACAGCACGTTTTGAGCTTTAATCTGCGTTTTAACGCGTAAAACAGCATAAAACGACGAAATTTTTATTATTCGTTTTTATTAATATTGCTTCTATTTGAACGATTTCAACGATCTAAAATGCTTGAAAATGCTTATTTTAGCAAAACAGCACGTTTTGAGCTTTAATCTGCGTTTTAACGCGTAAAACAGCATAAAAACGACGAATTTTTATTATTCGTTTTTATTAATTTGCTTCTATTTGAACGATTTCAACGATCAAAATGCTTGAAAATGCTTATTTTAGCAAAACAGCACGTTTTGAGCTTTAATCTGCGTTTTAACGCGTAAAACAGCATAAAAACGACGAAATTTTTATTATTCTTTTTTATTAATATTGCTTCTATTTGAACGATTTAAAAGGGGTTTTTTAAAAAAACCCCGGTTTTTTTTTTTTTTTTAAAAAAAAAAAAAAAAAATTTTTTTTTTCTTTTTTTTTTTGGGTCTATTTGAACGATTCAAGGGATCTAAAATGCTTGAAAATGTTTTATTTTACAAAACAGAGTTTTGAGTTTTAATTTTTTGGGTAAAACAGCATAAAACGACAAATTTTTTTTTTGTTTTTTTTAATATTGCGTCTATTTGAAAATTTCAACGATCTAAAATGTTGAAAATGTTTTTTTAAAAAAAACAGTTTTTGGTTTTAACCCAAAAAAACGACGAATTTTTATTATTCTTTTTTAAATATTGCCTATTTGAACGATTTAACGATCTAAAATGTTGAAAATGCTTATTTTAAAAAACCATTTTTGAGTTTAATCGCGTTTAACGCGTAAAACAGCATAAAAAAGTTTTTAATTCTTTTTATTAATATTGCTCTATTTGAACGATTTCAACGATCTAAAATGTTTTTTAAAAAAAGCTTTTTTAGCAACCCCTTTTTTTTAAACGCTTTTTAAGGGTAAAAAAAAAAAAAAAAAAACCGTTTTTATTTTGTTTTTTTTAAATTCCATTTAAAATTTAAATCTTTTTTCAAAAGTTTTATTTTAAAAACGCCGTTTTTTTAAAATTTTTAAAAAAAAAAAAAACCTTTTTATTTTTTTTTTTTTAAATTTGCTTTATTTAAAAATTTTTTCAAAAAGCTTAAAAGCTTTATTTTGGCAAAACAGAAAAAATTTTTTTTTTAATTCTTTTTTATAAAAAGAAAAAAAAGACTTTTTTTATTATTTTTTTAAAATTTTGCTTTTTTTAAAAAAACCCTTTTTAAAAGCTTAAAATGTTTTTATTTTAAAAACAAAAATTTTTTTCGTTTTAAAAAACCAAAAAAAACAAATTTTTTTTTTTAAATTTTTTTTTAAAAATTTTTTTTAACGTTTAACGACAAAAGCTTAAAAAGTTTTTTAAAAACGCCTTTTATTTTAATTTTGCTTTTAAGGGTAAAACACAAAAAAACGAAATTTTTTTAACGTTTTTTTTGGGTTTTTTTTCTTTTAACCAAAAACCTTAAAAGTTTTTTTTGAAAAACGTTTTATTTAACGTTTTTAAGCTAAAACGCTAAAAACAAAAATTTTTTTAATTTTTTTTTTTAAATTTGCTTTTTAACGATTAAAAAGCAAAAAAAGATTTTAAAAACCCTTTTATTTTAAGCTTTTAAGGGAAAAAAAGAAAAAAAAAAACCTTTTTTTTAATTTTTTTTTAAAAGTTTTAGAAAAAATTTAAAAAGTTAAAATTTTTTATTTTAAAAAAGCCTTTTGATTTTAACGGTTTTAAAGGAAAAAAAATAAAAACGACGTTTTTTATTATTTTTTTTTTTAAAAGGTTTTTTTAAAAGAAATTTAAAATGTTAAAAAATTGCTTTTTTAGAAAACGACGGGGTTTAAAAAGCTTTTAAGCAAAAAAAAAAAAAAATTTTTTTTTACTTTTTTATTAAACGCTAAACGTTTTTTAACTTAAAAAAATTTGTTTTTATTTAGCAAAAGCATTTTATTTTAACAGCGTTTTAAGCAAAAAACGCTAAAAACCGAAATTTTTTACGTTTTTTTTTAAATTTTTTTATTTGCATTTTTAAATTTTTCAAAATTTTTTAAAAAACCCCTTTTTTTTTTTTTTTAAAAAAAAAAAAAAAAATTTTTTTTTTTTTTTTAAATTTTTTTTAAGATTTCAAGATCAAAAAATGCTTGAAAATGCTTATTTTAAAAAACAGCACGTTTTGAGCTTTAATCTGGTTTTACGCGTAAAACAGCAAAAAAACGACAAAATTTTTATTATTGTTTTATTAATATTGCGTCTATTTAAAAAGATTTCAACGTCAAAATTTGAAAATGCTTTTTTTTAAAAAACTTTTTGAGTTTAATCGCGTTTTAACGCGAAAAAGCATAAAAAAACAAAATTTTTTATTATTCTTTTTTTTAATTTTGGGTTCTATTTGAACGATTTCAACGATCAAAAATGCTTAAAAATTTTTTTTTGAAAAAACCACGTTTTGACTTTAATCGTTTTTAACGCAAAAAAGCATAAAAAACGAAATTTTTATTTTTTTTTATTAATATTGCTTTTTTTTTAAACTTTTAAAAGTTAAAATGCTTAAAAAATTTTTAAAAAACCCCGTTTTATTTTAAATTTTTTTTAACGCAAAAAAAAAAATAAATTTTTATTACGTTTTTTTTAAAATTTTGTTTTTTTAAAATTTAACGATTAAAAGCAAAATTTTTTTAAAAAAAGATTTTTTTTTTTTCCCGTTTTAAAAAAAGCTAAAAACAAAATTTTTTTTTTAAAATGAAAATTGCTTTTTAAAAAAATTTAAGTTAAAATGTTTTAAATTTTAAAGCAAAAACGTTTTTTTTTATTTTTTAAAAAAACCCTTTTAAAATACGTTTTTTATTTTTTTTTTAAAAGAACGTTTAACAAAAAATGCTTAAAAGCTTAAGCAAAACGCATTTTTTTTCTTTTTTTTTAACGCGTAAAAACCAAAAAAACGACTTTTTTAATTCTTTTTTAAAATGCCTTTTAAAATTTTAAAATCTAAAAGGTTTTGCAAAAAGCATTTTTTATTTTAATCTTTTTTTAAAGCTAAAACGATAAAAAGACAATTTTTAATTTTTTTTTAAAAAGTTTTTTAAAAGTTTAACGACTAAAAGGAAAAAGCATTTTAAAAACCCGTTTTTTTAAATATGCTTTTTAAGGGTAAAAAAAAAAAAAATTTTTTTAACTTTTTTTTAATTTCCCTTTTTTAAACTTTTAACGTTAAAAATGCAAAAAATTTATTTTAAAAAAGCCTTTTATTTTTAACGGTTTTAAGCAAAAAGAAACAAAACGCGTTTTTTATTATTTTTTTTAAAGCTTATTTAAACAATTTTTTAAAAATTTTTTAAATCTTTTTTTTAAAAAACGATTTTTAATTTTTTTAATTGTTTTTAAGCTAAAAGCAAAAAACACGTTTTTTTTTTTTTTTTAAAAGCTCAAAAAATTTAACGTTAAAATGCTTGAAAATTTATTTTACAAAACGACTTTTAGAACAGTTTTTAAAAAAACGCTAAAAACCAAAAAAAAAATTTTTTTTTTTAAATTGGGGTTTTTTAAGGGTTTCCCGATTAAAAATTTTAAAATTTTTTTTTTAAAAAGCATTTAGTTTAAGCTTTTAACGCGTAAAACCTAAAAAAAAAAAATTTTTTTTTTTTTATTTTTTTTTGCATTTAAGATTAAAAATTTTAAAATGCTTATTTTAAAAAACAACGGGGTTTGCGCTTTTAAAGCAAAACGAAAAAAATTTTTTATTATTCGTTTTTATTAATATTGCTCTATTTGGATTTCAAGATCAAAAATGCTTGAAAATTTTATTTTAAAAAAGCCTTTTTGAGTTTAATTCGTTTTAACGCGTAAAACACATAAAAACGACAAATTTTTTTTTTTTTTTTTTTTAAAAAATTTGCTTCTATTTAAAAGATTTCAACATAAAAAATTTAAATTTTTTTAGAAAAACAGCACTTTTTGAGTTTAATTGCGTTTTAACGCGTAAAACAGCATAAAAATGACGAATTTTTATTATTCGTTTTTATTAATATTGCTTCTATTTAAACGATTTCAACGATCTAAAATGCTTGAAAATGCTTATTTTAGCAAAACAGCACGTTTTGAGCTTTTAATCTGCGTTTTAACGCGTAAACAGCATAAAAACGACGAAATTTTTATTATTCGTTTTTATTAATATTGCGTCTATTTGAACGATTTCAACGATCTAAAAATGCTTCATTTATTTTAGCAAAACAGCACGTTTTGAGCTTTAACTGCGTTTTAACGCGTAAAACAGCTAAAAGACGAATTTTTATTATTCGTTTTTATTAATATTGCTTCTATTTAACGATTTCAATCGATCTAAAATGCTTGAAAATGCTTATTTTGCAAAACAGCAGGTTTTGAGCTTTAATGCGTTTTAACGCGTAAAACAGCATAAAAACGAATTTTTATTATTCGCTTTTTATTAATATTGCGTCTATTTGAACGATTTCAACGATCTAAAATGCTTAAAATGCTTATTTTAGCAAAACAGCACGTTTTGAGTTTTAATCTGCGTTTTAACGCGTAAAACAGCATAAAACGACGAAATTTTTATTATTCGTTTTTATTAATATTGCTTCTATTTAAACGATTTCAACGATCTAAAATGCTTGAAAATGCTTATTTTAGCAAAACAGCACGTTTTGAGCTTTTAATCTGCGTTTTAACGCGTAAAACAGCATAAAACGACGATTTTTTATTATTCGTTTTTATTAATATTGCTTCTATTTGAACGATTTCAACGATCAAAATGCTTGAAAATGCTTATTTTAGCAAAACAGCACGTTTTGAGCTTTTAATCTGCGTTTTAACGCGTAAAACAGCATAAAACACGAAATTTTTATTATTCGTTTTTAATAATATTGCGTCTATTTGAACGATTTCAACGATCTAAAATGCTGAAAATGCTTATTCTAGCAAAACAGCACGTTTTGAGCTTTAATCTGCGTTTTAACGCGTAAAACAGCTATAAAACGACGAATTTTTATTATTCGTTTTTATTAATATTGCTTCTATTTGAACGATTTCAACGATCTAAAATGCTTGAAAATGCTTATTTTAGCAAAACAGCACGTTTTAGCTTTAATCTGCGTTTTAATGCGTAAAACAGCATAAAAACGACGAATTTTTTATTATTCGTTTTTATTAATATTGCTTCTATTGAACGATTTCAACGATCTAAAAATGCTTGAAAATGCTTATTTTAGCAAAACAGCACGTTTTGAGCTTTAATCTGCGTTTTAACGCGTAAAACAGCATAAAACGACGAATTTTTATTATTGGTTTTTATCAATATTGCGTCTATTTGAACGATTTCAACGATCTAAAATGCTTGAAAATGCTTATTTTAGCAAAACAGCACGTTTTGAGCTTTAATCTGCGTTTTAACGCGTAAAACAGCATAAAACGACGAATTTTTATTATTCGTTTTTATTAATATTGCTTCTATTTGAACGATTTCAACGATCTAAAATGCTTGAAAATGCTTGTTTTAGCAAAACAGCACGTTTTGAGCTTTAATCTGCGTTTTAACGCGTAAAACAGCATAAAAACGACGAATTTTTATTATTCGTTTTTATTAATATTGCTCTATTGAACGATTTCAACATCTAAAATGCTTGAAAATGCTTATTTTAGCAAAACAGCACGTTTTGAGCTTTTAATCTGCGTTTTAACGCGTAAAACAGCATAAAACGACGAATTTTTTATTATTCGTTTTTATAATATTGCTTCTATTTGAACGATTTCAACGATCAAAAATGCTTGAAAATGCTTATTTTAGCAAAACAGCACGTTTTGAGCTTTTATTCTGCGTTTTAACGCGTAAAACAGCATAAAACGACGAAATTTTTATTATTCGTTTTTATTAATATTGCGTCTATTTGAACGATTTCAACGATCTAAAATGCTTGAAAATGCTTATTTTAGCAAAACAGCACGTTTTGAGCTTTAATCTGCGTTTTAACGCGTAAACAGCATAAAAACGACGAATTTTTTATTATTCGTTTTTATTAATATTGCTTCTATTTGAACGATTTCAACGATCGTAAAATGCTTGAAAATGCTTATTTTGCAAAACAGCACGTTTTGAGCTTTAATCTGCGTTTTAACGCGTAAAACAGCATAAAAATGACGAATTTTTATTATTCGTTTTATATTAATATTGCTTCTATTTAAAACGATTTCAACGATCTGAAATGCTTGAAAATGCTTATTTTAGCAAAACAGCACGTTTTGAGCTTTAATCAGCGTTTTAACGCGAAAACAGCATAAAACGACGAAATTTTTATTATTCGTTTTTATTAATATTGCTTCTATTTGAACGATTTCAACGATCTAAAATGCTTGAAAATGCTTATTTTAGCAAAACAGCACGTTTTAGCTTTAATCTGCGTTTTAACGCGTAAAACAGCATAAAAACGACGAGAATTTTTATTATTCGTTTTTTATAAATAGTGCTTCTATTTGAACGATTTCAACGATCTAAAATGCTTGAAAATGCTTATTTTAGCAAAACAGCACGTTTTGAGCTTTTAATCTGCGTTTTAACGCCTAAAACAGCATAAAAACGACGAATTTTTATTATTTGTTTTTATTAATATTGCGTCTATTTGAACGATTTCAACGATCTAAAATGCTTGAAAATGCTTATTTAGCAAAACAGCACGTTTTGAGCTTTAATCAGCGTTTAACGCGTAAAACAACATAAAAACGACAGAAATTTTTATTATTCGTTTTTTCTTAATATTGCGTCTATTTGAACGATTTCAACGATCTAAAATGCTTGAAAATGCTTATTTTAGCAAAAAGCACGTTTTGAGCTTTATTCTGCGTTTTAACGCGTAAAACAGCATAAAATGACAAATTTTTATTATTCGTTTTTTATTAATATTGCTTCTATTTAAACGATTTCAACGATCTAAAATGCTTGAAAATGCTTATTTTAAAAACAGCACTTTGAGCTTTTAATCTGCGTTTTAACGCGTAAAACAACATAAAACGACGAATTTTTTATTATTCGTTTTTATTATATTGCTTCTATTTGAACGATTTCAACGAACTAAATGCTTGAAAATGCTTATTTTAGCAAAACAGCACGTTCTGAGCTTTAATCTGCGTTTTAACGCCTAAAACACATAAAACGACGAATTTTTTATATCGTTTTATTAATATTGCTTCTATTTGAACGATTTCAACGATCTAAAATGCTTGAAAATGCTTATTTTAGCAAAACAGCACGTTTTGAGCTTTAATCAGCGTTTTAACGCGTAAAAAGCATAAAACGACGAAATTTTTATTATTCGTTTTTCTTAATATTGCGTCTATTTGAACGATTTCAACGATCTAAAATGCTTGAAAATGCTTATTTTAGCAAAACGCACGTTTTGAGCTTTTATTCTGCGTTTTAACGCGTAAAACAGCATACAAACGACGAAATTTTTATTATACGTTTTTTATTAATATTGCGTCTATTTGAACAATTTCAACGATCTAAAATGCTTGAAAATGCTTATTTTATCAAAACAGCACGTTTTAACTTTAATCTGCGTTTTAACGCGTAAAACACATAAAACGACGAATTTTTTATTATTCGTTTTTTATTAATATTGCGTCTATTTGAACGATTTCAAGCGATCTAAAATGCTTGAAAATGCTTATTCTTAGCAAAACTGCCGTTTTGAGCTTTAATCAGCGTTTTAACGCGTAAAACAACATAAAACAGCGAAATTTTTATTATTCGTTTTATTAATATTGCGTCTATTTGAACGATTTCAACGATCTAAAATGCTTGAAAATGCTTATTTTAGCAAAACAGCACGTTTGAGCTTTAATCTGCGTTTTAACGCGTAAAACAGCATAAAACGACAAATTTTTTATTATTCGTTTTATTAATATTGCTTCTATTTGAACGATTTAAACGATCTAAAATGCTTGAAAATGCTTTTTTTAGAAAAACAGCACGTTTTGAGTTTTAATCTGCTTTTTTAACGCGTAAAACAGCAAAACGACGAATTTTTATTATTCGTTTTTATTAATATTGCGTCTTTTTTGAACGTTTTCCCAACGATCTAAAATGCTTCCTTATTTTAGCAAAACAGCACTTTTTTGAGCTTTAATCTGCGTTTTAACGCGAAAAAAACAGTATAAAATAAAAATTTTTATTATTCGTTTTTATTAATATTGCTTCTTTTTAAAAACGTTTTCCCAACGATCAAAAAATGCTTAAAAATGTTTATTTTAGCAAAACAGCACTTTTTTGAGCTTTAATATGCTTTTTAACGCAAACAGCAAAAAAATGACTTTTTTTTTTATTATTCGTTTTTATTAATTTGCTTCTATTTAAACGATTTCAACGTCTAAAATGCTTAAAAATGTTTTATTTTAGCAAAACAGCACTTTTTTGAGTTTTTAATCTGCGTTTTAACGCGTAAAACAGCATAAAACCACAAATTTTTATTTTTTTCTTTTTTTATTAATTTGCGTCTATTTGAACGTTTTCCCAACGATCTAAAATGTTGAAAATGCTTATTTTAGCAAAACAGCACTTTTTGAGCTTTAATCTGCGTTTTAACGCGTAAAACAGCCTAAAACGACAAAATTTTTTTTATTATTCTTTTTTATTAATATTGCTTCTATTTAAAAACGATTTCAACGATCAAAAAATGCTTGAAAATGCTTTTTTTTAGCAAAACAGCGGGTTTTGAGTTTTAATCCCCCGTTTTAACGCGTAAAACAGCATAAAAAGGGACAAAATTTTTTATTATTCTTTTTTTTAAATATTGCGTTTTATTTGAACGATTTCAACGACCCTAAAATGCTTAAAAATGCTTATTTTAGCAAAAACAGCACGTTTTGTTTTTTTAATCTGCGTTTTAACGCGTAAAACAGCAAAAAAACGACAAATTTTTTTATTATTCGTTTTTTTTATTAATATTGCGTCTATTTAAAACGATTTCAACGACCCAAAAATGCTTGAAAATGCTTATTTTAGCAAAACCCTTTTGAGCTTTAATCAGCGTTTTAACGCGTAAAACAGCATACAAAACGACGAAATTTTTTTTAACTTTTTTTTATTAATATTGCGTCTATTTGAACAATTTCAACGACCCAAAAATGCTTGAAAAGGGTTTTATTTTAGCAAAACAGCACGTTTTTAAAGGCTTTAATCTGCTTTTAACGCGTAA
>NW_027045984.1:0-37900 GCF_025399875.1 Dalotia coriaria | reverse complement strand
ATATTAATAAAAACAACAATAAAAATTTCGTCGTTTTTATGCTGTTTTAAGCGATAAAACGCAAATTAATTAAAGCTCGGTGCGCTGTTTTGCTAAAAATATTCATTTTCAAGCATTTTAGATCGTTGAAATCGTTGAAATAGAAGCAATATTAATAAAACGAATAATAAAAATTCGTCGTTTTGGTACTGTTTACGCGTTAAACGCAGATTAAAAGCTCAAAACGTGCTGTTTACTAAAATAATCATTTTCGAGCATTTTAGATCGTCGAAATCGTTCAAATAGGAGCACATAATTAAAAAACGAATAATAAAAATTTGCCGCTTTAATGCTGTTTAACGCGTTAAAACGCAGATTAATTCAAAATGTGCTTTGCTAAAATAATCATTTCGCCATTTTAGATCGTTGAAATCGTTCAAATAGACGCAATATTAATAAAACGAATAATAAAAAATTTCTGTCGTTTTTATGCTGTTTTACGCGTTAAAACGCAGATTAAAGCTCAAAACGTGCTGTTTAGCTGTACACAATCATTTTCAAGCATTTTAGATCGTTGAAATCGTTCGAATAGAAGTTAATGATAATAAAAACGAATAAAAATTCGTCGTTTTATGTTGTTTTACGCGTTAAACGCAGATTAAAGTTCAAAACGTGCTGTTTGCTATTAAAATAATCATTTTCAAGCATTTTAGACGTTGAAACTGTTCAAATAGAAGCAATATTAATAAAAACGCAATTATAAAAATTCGTCGTTTTTATGCTGTTTTACGCGCGTTAAACGCAGATTAAAGCTCAAACGTGCTGTTTTGCTAAAATAATCATTTTCAAGCATTTTGATCGTTGAAATGTTCAAATAGAAGCACATAATAAAAACGAAATAATGTAAATTGTCGTTTTATGCTGTTTACGCGTTAAACGGAGATTAAAGCTCAAAACGTGCTGTTGTGCTAAAATAATCATTAATAAAAACGAATAATAAAAATTTTGCTATGAGTGCTGTTTTTACGCGTTAAAACGCAGATTAAAGCTCAAACGTGCTGTTTTGCTAAAATAATCATTTTCAGCATTTTAGATCGTTGAAAATCGTTCAAATAGAAGCTATTAATAAAACGAATAAATGTAAATTGTCGTTTTATGCTGTTTTACGCGTAAAACGCAGATTAAAGCTCAAAACGTGCTGTTTTGCTAAATTAATCATTTTCAAGCATTTTAGGATCGCTGAACCGTTCAACAGACGCAATATTAATAAAAAACGACAATAAAAATTTCTGCCGCGTTTTTATGTTGTTTACGTTAAACGCAGATTAAAGCTCAAACGTGCTGTTTTGCTAAATAATAAATTTCAAGCATTTTAGATCGTTGAAATCGTTCAAATAGACGTAATATTCATAAGAAAACGATTAATAAAAATTTCGTCGTTTTATGCTGTTTTACGCGTAAAAACGCAGATTAAAGCTCAAACGCGCTGTTTTGCTAAATTAATAATTCTCAAGCATTTTAGATCGTTAAAATCGTTCAACAGACGCAATATTAATAAAAACGAATAATAAAAATTTCTGTCGTTTTATGCTGTTTTACGCGTTAAAACGCAGATTAAAGCTCAAAACGCGCTGTTTTGCTAAAATAATACTTTTCAAGCATTTTAGATCGTTGGAAATCGTTCAAATAGAAGCAATATTACTAAAAACGAATAATAAAAAATTCGTCGTTTTATGCTGTTTTACGCGTTAAAACGCAGATTAAAAGCTGAAAACGTGCTGTTTTGCTAAAATAATCATTTTCAAGCATTTTAGATCGTTGAAATCGTTCAAATAGAAGCAATATTAATAAAAACGAATAATAAAAATTCGTCGCTTTTATGCCGTTTTACGCGTTAAAACGCAGATAAAGTTCTCAAAACGTGCTGTTTTGCTAAGATAATCATTTTCAAGCATTTTGTGATCGTTGAAATCGTTCAACAGACGCAATATTAATAAAAACGAATAATGCGTACCTCGTCGTTTTTATGCTGTTTTACGCGTTAAAACGCAGATTAAAGCTCAAACGCGCTGCTGTTTTGCTAAAATAATTCATTTTCAAGCATTTTAGATCGTTGAAATCGTTCAAAGCAATATTAATAAAAAACAAATAATAAAAAAATTTGTCGTTTTATGCTGTTTTACGCGTTAAAACGCAGATTAAAAGCTCAAAACGTGCTGTTTGCTAAAATAATCATTTTCGCCATTTTAGACGCTGAAATCGTTCAAATAGACGCAATATTAATAAGAAACGAATAATAAAATTTCTGTCGTTGTCATGCTGTTTTAAGCGATAAAACGTAGATTAAAGCTCAAAAACATGCTGTTTTGCTAAAATAATCATTTTCAAGCATTTTAGTTCGTTGAAATCGTTCAAATAGAAGCAATATTAATAAAACGAATAATAAAAATTCGTCGTTTTATGCTGTTTTACGCGTTAAACGCAGATTAAAGCTCAAATGCTGTTTTGCTAAAATAATCATTTCGACATTTTTCGATCAAGTTGAAATCGTTCAAATAGAAGCAATATTAATTAAAAAACGAATAATAAAAAAATTTGTCGTTTTTATGTTGTTTACGCGTTAAAAACGCAGATTAAAGTCAAAACGTGCTGTTTTGATCAGTCAATCATTTCAAGCATTTTTTAAATCGTTGAAATCGTTCCATTGACGCAATATTAATAAAACGAATAATAAAAATTTCGTCGTTTTTATGCTGTTTACGCGAAAACGCAGATAAAGTTCAAAACGTGCTGTTTGCTAAAATAATCATTTTCGCCATTTTAGATCGTTGAAATCGTTCAAATAGAAGCAATATTAATAAAAAACGATTAATAAAAATTCGTCGTTTTTATGCCGTTTTACGCGTTAAAAACGCAGATTAAAGCTCAAACGCTGTTTTGCTGCGCCAATCATTTTCTGCCATTTTAGATCGTTGAAATCGTTCAAATAGAAGCTAACATTAATAAAAAAACGAATACTGCAAATTTGTCGTTTTATGCTGTTTTACGCGTTAAAACGCTAAGATTAAAGCCTGCAACGCAAAGCGTCATGCTAAAATAATCATTTTCGCCATTTAGATCGTTGAAATCGTTCAAATAGAAGCAATAATAATAAAAACGAATAATAAAAATTCGTCGTTTTTTGCCGTTTTACGCGTTAAATGCAGAGATTGTGCTCAAATCGTGCTGTTTTGCTAAAATAATCATTTTCAAGCATTTGTGATCGTTGCACCGTTCAACAGACGCACATAATAAAAACGAATAACAAAAAATTTCGTCGTTTCTTATGCTGTTTTACGCATTAAATGCAAATTAAAGCTCAAACGTGCTGTTTTGCTAAAATAATCATTTCAAGCATTTTGATCGCTGAAATCGTTCAAATAGACGCACATTAATAAAACGAATAATGTACCGCTGCTTTATGCCGTTTTATGCGTTAAAATGCAAATTAAAGCTCAAAACGTGCTGTTTTGCTAAAATAATCATTTTCAAGTACGATCGCTGAAATCGTTCCAATAGAAGCAATATTAATAAAAACGAATAATAAAAATTCGTCGTTTTGCTGTTTTGCAAGTTAAATGCAGAGATTAAAAGCTCAAAACGTGCCGTTTTGCTAAATAATCGCTAATAAAAAAAACGAATAATAAAATTTCGTTTTTATGCCGTTTTACGCGTTAAACGCAGATTAAAAGCTCAAACGTGCTGTTTTGCTAAAATAATCATTTTCAAGCATTTTAGATCGTTGAAATCGTTCAAATAGAAGCAATATTAATAAAAAAAACGAATAATAAAAATTCGCCGTTTTTATGCTGTTTTACGCGTTAAAACCGCAGATTAAAGCCTTCAAACGCGCTGTTTTGCTAAAATAATCATTTTCAAGCATTATAGATCGTTGAAATCGTCTAAATAGGACGCAATATAATAAAAAACGAATAATAAAAAAATTTCGTCGTTTTATGCTGTTTTACGCGTTAAAACGCAGATTAAAAGCTCAAAACGTGCGGTTTTGCTAAATAATCATTTTCAAGTATTTTAGATCGTTGAAATCGTTCAAATAGAAGTACTATTAATAAAAAAACGAATAATAAAAATTCGTCATTTTTATGCTGTTTTACGCGTTAAAACGCAGATTAAAAGCTCGTAAAAACGTGCTGTTTTGCTAAAATAATCATTTTCAAACATTTTAGATCGCTGAAATCGTTCAAATTGACGCAATATTAAATAAAAACGAATAATAAAAATTTCTGTCAAGCTTTTATGCTGTTTTACGCGTTAAACGACAGCTTAAACGCCGTTTTGCTAAATAATCATTAATAAAAACGAATAATAAAATTCTGCTGTTTTATGCTGTTTTACGCGTTAAAACGCGATTAAAGCTCAAACGCGCTGTTTTGCTAAAATAACTACGCCATTGTGACGCTGAATCGCCCAAAATGAAGCAATATTAATAAAACGAATACGCGTCTGTCGTTTTATGCTGTTTTACGCGTAAAACGCAGATTAAAGCTCAAAACGCTGTTTTGCTACAAATTAACTATTTTCAAGCATTTAGATCGCTTGAAACTGTTCAAATAGACGCAATATTAATAAAAACGAATAATAAAATTTCGCTGTTTATGCCGCTGGCGTTAAAACCGCATTAAAGCTCAAACGCGCTGTTTCATAAAATAATAATTTTCAGCTACGGACGTTAAAACGTTCAAATGGTAATTTAATATTCATAAGAAACGATTAATAAAATTCGTCGTTTTTATGCTGTTTTACGCGTAAAAAACGCATGATTAAAAACCTCAAAAACGTGCTGTTTTGCTAAATTAATCATTTTCAAGCATTTTAGACGTTGTACCCGCCCAAATAGACGCAATATTTTAACAAACAACAGTACCGTTTTTATGCTACGCATGCTAAACGATTAAAGCTCAAAATCGTAAAAATGTCACAGCCTGGCAATTTTCTACCGACGTTGAACCAACAGAAGCAATATTAATAAAAACGAATAATAAAAAATTCGTCGCTTATGCCGTTTTACGCTGTTAAAACGCAGGATTGCGCTGAAAACGTGCTGTTTGCTAAAATAATCATTTTACATTTTAGATCGCTGAAACGTTCCAACAGAAGCAATATTAATAAAACGAATAATGTACCCGCCGCTTTTATGCTGTTTTACGCGCGTTAAAACGCAGATTAAAGCCCAAACGTGCTTGCTTTGTTAAGATAATCATTTCACATTTTAGATCGTTGAAATTCGTTCAAATAGACGCAATATTACAAAACGAATAATAAAATTTCGTCGTTTTATGTTGCTTACGCGTTAAAACGCAGATTAAAGCTCAAAACGCTGTTTTGCTAAAAATAAATCATTTTCAAGATTTTAGATCGTTGAAACTGTTCAAATAAAAGCAATATTAATAAAAACAAACAATAAATTCCACGTTTTATGTTGCCTACGCGTTAAACGCGTGATTAAAAACAAACGCTGTTTTACGCTAAAATAATCATTTCAAGCATTTTAGATCGTTGAAATCGTTCAAATATATGCAATACACAAGAAACCGAATAATAAAATTCCCGTCGTTGCTCGCGCTGTTTTAAGCGATAAACGACAAAGTCAAACGGCGCTGTTTTGCCAAACAATCATTTTCAAGATTTTAGTTCGTTGAAACGCCCAAATAGAAGCACATAATAAAACGAAATTAACAGTACCCGTCGCTTCGGCGTTGTTTTACGCGTTAAAACGCAGATTACCAAAAGCTCAAAACGTGCTACGCTAAAATAATCATTTCGAGCATTTTCGATCGTTGAAATCGTTCAAAACAGAAGCAACAGCTAATTAAAAACGAATAATAAAAATTTGTCGTTTTATGCCGTTTACGCGTTAAAACGCAGATTAAAGCTCAAAACGCGCTGTTTTGATCAAATAACCATTTTCAAGACAAAAACGTTAAAATCGTTCAGACGACGCAACATTAATAAAAAACGACAATAAAATTTCGTCGTTTTGCTGTTTTACGCGTGAAAACGCAGATAAAAGCTCTAAACGTGCTGTTTTGCTAAAATAATCATTTTCAAGCATTTGTGATCGCTGAAATCGTTCAAAATAGGAAGCAATATTAATAAAAACGACAATAAAAAAAAACGCAACGTTTTATGCTGTTTTACGCGTTAAAACGCGACAAAGCTCAAAACGTGCTGTTTTGCTAAAATAATCATTTCAAGCATTTGTGATCGTTGAAACGTTCAAACAGAAGCCAAATATTAATAAGAACGAATAACAAAAAATTTGTCGCCTTTTATGCTGTTTTACGCGTTAAACGATTAAAGCTCACGTGCTGTCAGCGCTAAAAATAATCATTTCTGCCATTTTAGATCGCTGAAATCGTTCAACAGAAGTTATTAATAAAACGAATAATAAAAATTCGTCGTTTTTTGCTGTTTTACGCGTTAAAATGCAGATTAAAAGCTCAAATCGTGCTGTTTTGCTAAAATAATCATTTTCAAGCATTTTAGATCGCCGAAATGTTCAAATAGACGCAATATTAATAAAAACGAATACAAAATTTTCGTCGTTTTATGCTGTTTTACGCATTAAAATGCAAATTAAAAGCTCAAACGTGCTGTTTTGCTAAATAAAATAATCATTTCAAGCATTTTAGATCGTTGAAATCGTTCAACAGACGCAATATTAATAAAAAACGAATAATAAAAATTTCGTCGTTTTATGCTGTTTTGCGCGCAAAAACAGCCAAAACGTGCTGTTTTGCTGCTAAAATAATCATTTCTCTTCAAGCATTTTAGATCGTTGAAATCGTTCAAATAGAAGCACATAAATAAAAACGAATAATAAAAATTCGTCGTTTTTGCTGTTTTACGCGTTAAATGCAGATTAAAGCTCAAACGCTGTTTTGCTAAAATACGCCACAAAAACGAATAATAAAAATTTCGCTGTTTTATGCTGTTTACGTTAAACGCAGATTAAAGCTCAAACGTGCTGTTTTATGCTAAAATAATCATTTTCAAGCATTTAGATCGTTGAACCGTTCAAACAGAAGCAATATTAATAAAAACGAATACTGTACCCGCTGTTTTATGCTGTTTACGCGTTAACCGCAGATTAAAGCTCAAACGCTGTTTTGCTGTTAACGGCTTCGCCATTGCGATCAGCGGTGTACCGTTCAAATAGACGCAATATTAATAAAAAACGAATAATAAAATTTCGTTTATGCTGTTTTACGCGTTAAACGCAGATTAAAGCTCAAAACGCGGTTTTGCCAAAATAATCATTTTCAAGCATTTTAGATCGTTGAAATCGTTCAAATAGAAGCTTTCAATATTAATAAAAACGAATAATAAAAAACGTCATTTTTATGCTGTTTTACGCGTTAAAACGCAGATTAAAGCTCAAACGTGCTGTTTTTAAAATAATCATTTTCGCAAACATTTTATCGCTGAAATCGTTCAAATTGACGCGCGCATTATTAATAAAAACGAATAATAAAAATTTCGTCGTTTTATGCTGTTTTACGCGTTAAAACGCAGATTAAAGCTGAAAACGTGCTGTTTGCTAAAATAATCATTTCAAGCATTTTCGATCGCTGAAATCGTTCAAATAGAAGCTACATAATAAAAACGAATAATAAAAATTCGTCGTTTTATGTTTTACGCGTTAAAACGCAGATTAAAGCTCAAACGTGCTGTTTTGCTAAGATAATCATTTTCAAGCATTTTAGATCATTGAAATCGTTCAAATAGACGCAATATTAATAAAAAAACGAATAATAAAATTTCGTCGTTTTATGCTGTTTTACGTTAAAAACGCATATAAAGCTTAAAAAACGAGATGTTTTATTAAATAATCATTTTCAAGCATTTTAGATCGTTGAATCGTTCAAATAAAAAGCAATATTAATAAAAAAACAACAAAATAAATTAAAAATTGGTCGTTTATGTTGCTTTACGCCAAAACGCAGATCAAGCTCAAACGTGCTGCCGCTAAAATAATCATTTTCTGCCTTTATCGTTGAAATCGTTCGCTAAATAGATGCAATATTAATAAAAACAACAATAAAAATTTCGTCGTTTTATGCTGTTTTGGGCGATAAACGCAAATTAAAGCTCAAACGCGTTGTTTGCTGCTAAAATAATCATTTTCAAGCATTTTAGACGTTGAAATCGTTCAAATAGGCAATATTAATAAAACGAATAATAAAAAATTCGTCGTTTTATGTTGTTTACGCGCAAAACCTATTTCAAAACGCTACTTTACTAAAATAATCATTTCGAGCATTGCATCGTCGAAATCGTTCAAATAGCTACTATTAATTAAAACGAATAATAAAATTGCCGTTTTCGTTTAACGCGTTAAACGCAGATTAAAACTCAAAACGTGCTGTTCTGCTAAAATAATCATTTTCAAGCATTTAGATCGTTGAAATCGTTCAACAGACGCAATATTAATAAAAACGAATAATAAAATTTCGTCGTTTTTATGCTGTTTTACGCGTTAAACGCAGATTAAAGCTCAAAACGTGCTGTTTTGCTAATATAATCATTTTCAAGCATTTTAGATCGTTGAAATCGTTCGAAATAGAAGCAATATAATAAAAAACGAATTATAGAAAATTCGTCGTTTTTATGCTGTTTTACGCGTTAAAACGCAGATTAAAGCTCAAAACGTGCTGTTTTGCTAAAATAATCATTTTCAAGCATTTTAGATCGTTGAAATCGTTCAAATAGAAGCAATATTAATAAAAACGAATAATAGAAAATTCGTCGTTTTATGCTGTTTTACGCGTTAAAACGCAGATTAAAGCTCAAACGTGTGTTTTGCTAAAATTATCATTCTCAAGCATTTTAGATCGTTGAAATCTTTCAAATAGACGCAATATTAATAAAAACGAATAATAAAAATTTCGTCGTTTTTATGCTGTTTTACGCGTTAAAACGCAGATTAAAGCTCAAAACGTGCTGTTTTGCTAGAATAATCATTTTCAAGCATTTTAGATCCTTGAAATCGTTCAAATAGAAGCAATATTAATAAAAACGAGATAATAAAAATTCGTCGTTTTTATGCTGTTTTACGCGTTAAAACGCAGATTAAAGCTCAAAACGATGCTGTTTGCTAAATAATCATTTTCAAGCATTTTGATCGTTGAAATCGTTCAAATAGACGTAATATTAATAAGAAACGAATAATAAAAATTTCGTCGTTTTTATGCTGTTTTACGCGTAAAACGCAGTTTAAAAGCTCAAAACGTGCTGTTTTGCTAAAATAATCATTTTCAGCATCGTTGAAATCGTCGAAATAGACGCAATATTAAAAAACGAATAATAAAAATTTCGTCGTTTTTATGCTGTTTTACGCGTTAAAACGCAGATTAAAGCTCAAAACGTGCTGTTTTTGCTAAAATAATCATTTTCAAGCATTTTAGATCGTTGAAATCGTTCAAATAGAAGCAATATTAATAAAAACGAATAATAAAAATTCGTCGTTTTTATGCTGTTTACGCGTTAAAACGCAGATTAAAGCTCAAAACGTGCTGTTTTGCTAAAATAATCATTAATAAAAACGTATAATAAAAATTTTGTTGTTTTATGCTGTTTTACGCGTTAAAACGCAGATTAAAGCTCAAAACGTGCTGTTTTGCTAAAATAATCATTTTCAAGCATTTTAGATCGTTGAAATCGTTCAAATAGAAGCAATATTAATAAAAACGAATAATGAAAATTCGTCGTTTTATGCTGTTTTACGCGTTAAAACGCAGATTAAAGCTCAAAACGTGCTGTTTTGCCAAAATAATCATTTTCAAGCATTTTAGATCGTTGAAATCGTTCAAATAGACGCAATATTAATAAAAATGGTTGTTTGTAAAGTAGATTTACGATCGAGATGTTTACGTGATAACGTCTTATTGGTGATATAAGTTTTGTTTTGTTGCAATTGTTGTAACACTTCACTTGCACTTCACATTTTGTTTTACTGTTGGCTCCCCGCACACTACAACTTTTATCGGCCGATAAAACATTCAACGAAAATTTAACCGCACGAGAAAATCTCCATTCGTTTGTATGCCGCTGGAAGTGAGAGACGGAAGATCGGTCAACTCACCGAACGCTATGACTGGCACGGAATGACTGGCGGCGCTCGAGATGAGACGGAGATCGGTCCGTCTCTCTCGAATTATCTTGAGAGGGGGTCGGAATGACTGGCAGCGCTCGAGATGAGACGGGAGATCGGTCGTTCTCTCTCGTTATAACGAGAGGGGGTATACCTGCGATCGACCTCGCTCGTGACACAGTTTCTGAACAGTCACCAATAAAACGATTTTAAAGACGTTATACGTCAAAAGAATAATAAAAATTTCGTCGTTTTATGCTGTTTTCGCGTTAAAACGCAGATTAAAGCTCAAAACGTGCGGTTTTGCTAAAATAATCATTTTAAGTATTTTAGATCGTTGAAATCGTTCAAATAGAGCAATATTAATAAAAACGAATAATAAAATATTCGTCGTTTTATGCTGTTTTAGGCGTTAAAACGCAGATTAAAGCTCAAAACGTGCTGTTTTGCTAAAATAATCATTTTCAAGCATTTGTAGATCGTTGAAATCGTTCAAATAGACGCAATATTAATAAAAACGAATAATAAAATTTCGTCGTTTTTATGCTGTTTTACGCGTTAAAACGCAGATTAAAGCTGAAAACGTGCTGTTTGCTAAATAATCATTTTCAAGCATTTTAGATCGTTGAAATCGTTCAAATAGAAGCAATATTAATAAAAACGAATAATAAAGTATTCGTCGTTTTTGTATGCTGTTTACGCGTTAAAACGCAGATTAAAGCTCAAAACGTGCTGTTTTGCTAAATTAATATTTTCAAGCATTTTAGATCGTTGAAATCGTTCAAATAGACGCAATATTAATAAAACGAATAATAAAAATTCGTCGTTTTATGCTGTTTACGCGTTAAAACGCAGATTAAAGCTAAAACGTGCTGTTTTGCTAAAATAATAATTTTCAAGCATTTTAGATCGTTGAAATCGTTCAATAGAAGCAATATTAATAAACGAATAATAAAAATTCGTCGTTTTTATGCTGTTTTACGCGTTAAAACGCAGATTAAAAGCTCAAAACGTGCTGTTTTGCTAAAATAATCATTTTCAAGCATTTTAGATCGTTGAAATCGTTCAGATAGAAGCAATATTAATAAAACGAATAATAAAAATTCGTCGTTTTATGCTGTTTTACGCGTTAAAACGCAGATTTAAAGCTCAAAACGTGCTGTTTTGCTAAGATAATCATTTTCAAGCATTTTAGATCGTTGAAATCGTTCAAATAGACGCAATATTAATAAAAACGAATAATAAAAATTTCGTCGTTTTTATGCTGTTTTACGCGTTAAAACGCAGATTAAAGCTCAAAACGTGCTGTTTGCTAAAATAATCATTTTCAAGGATTTTAGATCGTTGAAATCGTTCAAATAAAAGCAATATAATAAAAACGAATTATAGAAAAATTGTCGTTTTTATGCTGTTTTACGCGTTAAAACGCAGATTAAAGCTCAAAACGTGCTGTTTTGCTAAATATAATCATTTTCAAGCATTTTAGATCGTTGAAATCGTTCAAATAGAAGCAATATTAATAAAAACGAATCATAGAAAATTCGTCGTTTTTATGCTGTTTTACGCGTTAAAACGCAGATTAAAGCTCAAAACGTGTGTTTTGCTTTAAAATTATCATTCTCAAGCATTTTAGATCGTTGAAATCTTTCAAATAGACGCAATATTAATAAAAACGAATAATAAAAATTTCGTCGTTTTATGCTGTTTTACGCGTTAAAACGCAGATTAAAGCTCAAAACGTGCTGTTTTGCTAGAATAATCATTTTCAAACATTTTAGATCCTGAAATCGTTCAAATAGAAGCAATATTAATAAAAAGCGAATAATAAAAAATTCGTCGTTTTATGCTGTTTTACGCGTTAAAACGCAGATTAAAGCTCAAAACGATGCTGTTTGCTAAATAATCATTTTCAAGCATTTTAGATCGTTGAAATCGTTCAAATAGACGTAATATTAATAAGAAACGAATAATAAAAATTTCGTCGTTTTTATGCTGTTTTACGCGTAAAACGCAGATTAAAGCTCAAAACGTGCTGTTTTGCTAAAATAATCATTTTCAAGCATCGTTGAAATCGTCGAAATAGACGCAATATTAATAAAAACGAATAATAAAATTTCGTCGTTTTTATGCTGTTTTACGCGTTAAAACGCAGATTAAAGCTCAAAACGTGCTGTTTTGCTAAAATAATCATTTTCAAGCATTTTAGATCGTTGGAAATCGTTCAAATAGAAGCAATATTAATAAAAACGAATAATAAAAATTCGTCGTTTTATGCTGTTTTACGCGTTAAAACGCAGATTAAAGCTCAAAACGTGCTGTTTTGCTAAAATAATCATTAATAAAAACGTATAATAAAATTGTTGTTTTATGCTGTTTTACGCGTTAAAACGCAAATTAAAGCTCAAAACGTGCTGTTTTGCTAAAATAATCATTTTCAAGCATTTTAGATCGCTTGAAATCGTTCAAATAGAAGCAATATTAATAAAAACGAATAATAAAAATTCGTCGTTTTTATGCTGTTTTACGCGTTAAAACGCAGATTAAAGCTCAAAACGTGCTGTTTTGCCAAAATAATCATTTTCAAGCATTTTAGATCGTTGAAATCGTTCAAATAGACGCAATATTAATAAAAATGGTTGTTTGTAAAGTAGATTTACGATCGAGATGTTTACGTGATAACGTCTTATTGGTGATATAAGTTTTGTTTGTTGCAATTGTTGTAACACTTCACTTGCACTTCACATTTTGTTTTACTGTTAGGCTCCCCGCACACTACAAACTTTTATCGGCCGATAAAACATTCAACGAAAACTTAACCGCACGAGAAAATCTCCATTCGTTTGTATGCCGCTAGAGTGAGGAGACGGAAGATCGGTCAACTCACTCGAACGCTATGACTGGCACGGAATGACTGGCAGCGCTCGAGATGAGACGGGAGATCGGTCCGTCTCTCTCTGGTTATAACGAGAGGGGTCGGAATGACTGGCAGCGCTCGAGATGAGACGGGAGATCGGTCCGTTCTCTCTCGTTATAACGAGAGGGGTATACCTGCGATCGACCTCGCTCGTGACACAGTTTCTGAACAGTCACCCAATAAAACGATTTTAAAGACGTTATCACGTCAAAAGAATAATAAAATTTCGTCGTTTTTATGCTGTTTTACGCGTTAAAACGCAGATTAAAACTCAAAACGTGCGGTTTTGCTAAAATAATCATTTTTAAGTATTTTAGATCGTTGAAATCGTTCAAATAGAAGCAATATTAATAAAACGAATAATAAAATATTCGTCGTTTTATGCTGTTTTAGGCGTTAAAACGCAGATTAAAGCTCAAAACGTGCTTTTTTGCTAAAATAAAGATTTTCAAGCATTGTAGATCGTTGAAATCGTTCAAATAGACCCCAATTTTAATAAAAACGAATAATAAAAATTTCGTCTTTTTTATGCTGTTTTACGCGTTAAAACGCAGATTAAAGCTGAAAACGTGCTGTTTTGCTAAAATAATCATTTTCAAGCATTTTAGATCTTTGGGAAATCGTTCAAATAGAAGCAATATTAAAAAAAAACGAATAATAAAGTATTCGTCGTTTTATGCTGTTTTACGCGTTAAAACGCAGATTAAAGCTCAAAACGTGCTGTTTTGCTAAATTAATCATTTTCAAGCATTTTAGATCGTTGAAATCGTTCAAATAGACGCAATATTAAAAAAAACGAATAATAAAAATTTCGTCGTTTTATGCTGTTTACGCGTTAAAACGCAGATTAAAGCTCAAAACGTGCTGTTTGCTAAAATAATAATTTTCAAGCATTTTAGATCGTTGAAATCGTTCAAATAGAAGCAATATTAATAAAACGAATAATAAAAAATTCGTCGTTTTTATGCTGTTTTACGCGTTAAAACGCAGATTAAAGCTGAAAACGTGCTGTTTTGCTAAAATAATCATTTTCAAGCATTTTAGATCGTTGAAATCGTTCAGATAGAAGCATATTAATAAAAACGAATAATAAAAATTCGTCGTTTTATGCCGTTTTACGCGTTAAAACGCAGATTTAAGCTCAAAACGTGCTGTTTTGCTAAGATAATCATTTTCAAGCATTTTAGATCGTTGAAATCGTTCAAATAGACGCAATATTAATAAAAACGAATAATAAAAATTTCGCCGTTTTATGCTGTTTTACGCGTTAAAACGCAGATTAAAGCTAAAAACGTGCTGTATTGCTAAAATAATCATTTTCAAGGATTTTAGATCGTTAAAATCGTTCAAATAAAAGCAATATTAATAAAAACAAATAATAAAAAATTTGTCGTTTTATGCTGTTTTACGCGTTAAAACGCAGATTAATGCTCATAACGTGCTGTTTTGCTAAAATAATCATTTTCAAGCATTTTAGATCGTTGAAATCGTTCAAATAGACGCAATATTAATAAAAACGAATAATAAAAAATTTCGTCGTTTTCATGCTGTTTTAAGCGATAAAACGCAGATTAAAGCTCAAAACATGCTGTTTTGCTAAAATAATCTTTTTCAAGCATTTTAGATCGTTGGAATCATTCAAATAGAAGCAATATTAATAAAAACGAATAATAAAAATTCGTCGTTTTTATGCTGTTTTACGCGATAAAACGCAGATTAAAGCTCAAAACATGCTGTTTTGCTAAAATAATCATTTTCAAGCTTTTTTAGATCGTTGAAATCATTCAAATAGAAGCAATATTAATAAAAACGAATAAAAAAAAATTCGTCGTTTTATGCTGTTTTACGCGTTAAAACGCAGATTAAAGCTCAAAACGTGCTGTTTTGCTATAATAATCATTTTCAAGCATTTTAGATCGTTGGAAATCGTTCAAATAGAAGCAATATTAATAAAAACGAATAATAAAAAATTCGTCGTTTTTATGCTGTTTTAAGCGATAAAACGCAGATTAAACTCAAAACGTGCTGTTTTGATAAAATAATCATTTTCAAGCATTTTAGATCGTTGAAATCGTTCAAATAGACGCAATATTAATAAAAACGAATAATAAAAATTTGGTCGTTTTTATGCTGTTTTACGCGTTAAAACGCAGATAAAAGCTCAAAACGTGCTGTTTGCTAAAATAATCATTTTCAAGCATTTTAAATCGTTGAAATCGTTCAAATAGAAGCAATATTAATAAAACGATTAAAAAAAAATTCGTCGTTTTTATGCTGTTTACGCGTTAAAACGCAGATTAAAGCTCAAAACATGCTGTTTTGCTAAAATAATCATTTTCAAGCATTTTAGATCGTTGAAATCGTTCAAATAGAAGCAATATTAATAAAAACGAATAATAAAATTCGTCGTTTTATGCGTTTTACGCGATAAAACGCAGATTTAAGCTCAAAACTGCTGTTTTGCTAAATAATCATTTTCAAGCATTTTAGATCGTTGAAATCGTTCAAATAGAGCAATATTAATAAAACGAATAATAAAAATTCGTCGTTTTTATGCTGTTTTACGCGTTAAAACGCAGATTAAAGCTCAAAAGTGCTGTTTTGCTAAAATAATCATTTTCAAGCATTTTAGATCGTTGAAATCGTTCAAATAAAGCAATATTAATAAAAACGAATAATAAAAATTTGTCGTTTTATGCTGTTTTAGCGTAAAACGCAGATTAAAAGCTCAAAACGTGCTGTTTTGCTAAAATAATCATTTTCAAGCATTTTAGATGTTGAAATCGTTCAAATAGACGCAATATTAATAAAAACGAATAATAAAAATTTGTCGTTTTATGCTGTTTTAAGCGTAAAACGCAGATAAAGCTCAAAACATGCTGTTTTGCTAAAATAATCATTTTCAAGCATTTTAGATCGTTGGAAATCTTCAAATAGAAGCAATATTAATAAAAACGATTAATAAAAAATTCGTCGTTTTTATGCTGTTTTACGCGTTAAAACGCAGATTAAAGCTCAAAACATGCTGTTTTGCTAAAATAATCATTTTCAAGCATTTTTAGATCGTTGAAATCATTCAAATAGAAGCAATATTAATAAAAACGAATAATAAAAATTCGTCGTTTTATGCTGTTTTACGCGTTAAAACGCAGATTAAAGCTCAAAACGTGCTGTTTTGCTAAAATAATCATTTTCAAGCATTTTAGATCGTTGAAATCGTTCAAATAGAAGCAATATTAATAAAAACGAATAATAAAAATTCGTCGTTTTTATGCTGTTTACGCGTTAAAACGCAGATTAAAGCTCAAAACGTGCTGTTTTGCTAAATAATCATTTTCAAGCATTTTAGATCGTTGAAATCGTTCAAATAGACGTAATATTAATAAGAAACGAATAATAAAAATTTCGTGTTTTTATGCTGTTTTACGCGTAAAACGCAGATTAAAGCTCAAAACGTGCTGTTTTGCTAAAATAATCATTTTCAAGCATTTTAGATCGTTGAAATCGTCGAAATAGACGCAATATTAATAAAAACGAATAATAAAAATTTCGTCGTTTTATGCTGTTTTACGCGTTAAAACGCAGATTAAAGCTCAAAACGTGCTGTTTTGCTAAAATAATCATTTTCAAGCATTTTAGATCCTTGAAATCGTTCAAATAGAAGCAATATTAATAAAAACGAATAATAATAATCATTTTCAAGCATTTTAGATCGTTGAAATCGTTCAAATAGAAGCAATATTAATAAAAACGAATAATAAAAATTCGTCGTTTTTATGCTGTTTTGCACGTTTAAAACGCAGATTAAGGCTCAAAACGTGCTGCTTTGCTAAAATAATCATTTTCAAGCATTTTAGATCGTTGAAATCGTTCAAATAGAAGCAATATTAATAAAAACGAATAATAAAAATTCGTCGTTTTATGCTGTTTTACGCGTTTAAACGAGTTTGTAAAAACGTGTGTTTTTAAAATAATCATTTTCGCATTTTAGATCGTTAAACGTTCAAATAACGCAATATTAAAAAAAAAAAACGAATAAAAAAAATTTTCGTTTTAGCGTTTTAGGGTTAAAAACGAGATAAAAGCTAAAAACGTGCTGTTTTGCTAAAAAATATTTTCGCATTTTAGTCGTTAAAACGTTAAATAGAAGAATTTTAAATAAAAACGAATAAAAAAATCGTCTTTTTATTGTTTGGGTTAAAACGAAAAAAGGTAAAACTGCTGTTTTGCTAAAATAATCATTTTCAAATTTAACGTTGAAACGTTCAAAAAAAAGAATATTAAAAAAAAAACGAATAAAAAAAAAATTCTCGTTTTTAGCTGTTTTACGCGTTAAAACGCAGATTGCTCAAACGTGCTGTTTTGCTAAATAATCATTTTCAAGCATTTTAGTCGTTAAAATGTTAAAAGAGCTATTAAAAAAAAACGAATAATAAAAATCGTCTTTTTTATGTTTTACGCGTTAAAACGCAGATTAAAGCTAAAAACGCTGTTTTGCTAAAATAATCATTTTCAGCTTTTTAGATCGTTGAAATGTTCAAATAGAAGCAATATTAAAAAACGAATAAAAAAAATTGTCGTTTTATGCTTTTTTACGCGTTAAAACGAGATTAAAGCTAAAAACGTGCTGTTTGTAAAATAATCATTTTCAAGCATTTTAGACGTTAAATCGTTCAAAGACGCAATATTAATAAAAACGAATAATAAAAATTTCGTCGTTTTTAGGTTTTACGCTTTAAAAACGCAGATAAAAGCTAAAAACGTGCTGTTTTGCTAAAAAACTTTTTCAAGCATTTTAGATCGGGGTTTTTAAATAGAAGCAAATTTTAAAAAAAAACGAATAAAAAAAAATTGTCGTTTTTATGTGTTTCCGCGAAAAAAACCGATTAAAGTTCAAAACGTGCTGTTTTCAAAATAATCATTTTCAAGATTTGATCGTTAAATCGTTCAAATAGACGCAATATTAATAAAAACGAATAATAAAAATTTCTTCGTTTTATGTTTTTTACGTTAAAAAGGGCAGTTTAAAAGCTCAAACTGCTGTTTTGCTAAAAAATCATTTTCGCATTTTGTCGTTGAAATCGTTAAAAGAAGCAATATTAATAAAACGAATAAAAAAAAAATCGTCTTTTTATGGTTTTCGCAAAAACGCAGTTTAAAAAGTCAAACTTGTTTTGCTAAAATAATCATTTTCAAGATTTTTGATCGTTGAAATCGTTCAAAAGAGAAATTTAAAAAAAACGAATAATAAAATTTTTCTTTTTTAGTGTTTTACGCTTTAAAAACGCAGATTAAAGCTAAAAACGGCTGTTTTGCTAAAATAATCATTTTCGATTTTAGATCGTTGAAATCGTTCAAAAAAAGAATATTAATAAAAACGAATAATAAAAATTGTCGTTTTTTTTTGGTTTTACGCGTTAAAACGCAGAAAAAAGCTAAAAACGTGCTGTTTTCAAAATAATCATTTTCACATTTTAGATCGTGAAATCGTTAAAATAAAAGCAATATTAAAAAAAAACGAATAAAAAAAAATTTGTCGTTTTACGTTTTACGCGTTAAACGCAGTTTAAAAGCTCAAACGGCTGTTTTGTAAAATAATCATTTTCAAGCATTTTAGATCGTTAAATCGTTCAAATAGAGCAATATTAAAAAAAACAATAAAAAAAATTTCGTCTTTTTTAGTTTTTTAGGGTTAAAAAACGCAGATAAAACTAAAAACGGCTGTTTTGCTAAAAAAATATTTTCAAGCATTTAGATCGTTGAAACGTTAAATAAAGAAATTAATAAAAACGAATAAAAAAAACGCTTTTTTATGCTGTTTTCGCGTAAAACGCAGTTTAAAGTCAAAGGGCTGTTTTGCTAAAATAATCATTTTCAAGATTTAGATCGTGAAATCGTTCAAATGAGCTTTTAATAAAAACGAATAATAAAATTTCGTTTTAGTGTTTTACGCGTTAAAACGCAGATTAAAGCTAAAAACCGGGCTGTTTTATAAGATTTTCAAGCATTTTAGATCGTTGAAATCGTTCAAATAGACGCAATATTAATAAAAACGAATAATAAAATTTGTCGTTTTATTGTTTTACGCTTTAAAACGGATTAAAGCTAAAAATGCTGTTTTGCAAAAATAAGCATTTTCAAGATTTTGATCGTTAAAACGTTCAAATAGAAGTTATTTAAAAAAACGAATAATAAAAATCGTCTTTTTTATGCTTTTTTACGCGTTAAAGTGAGATTAAAGCTCAAACGTGCTGTTTTGTTAAAATAACATTTTAAACATTTTAGATCTTTTGAAATCGTTAAAATAGACGCAATATTAATAAAACGAAAAAAAAAAATTGTCGTTTTATGTTGTTTTACGCTTTAAAAACGGAAGAAAGCTCAAAACGTGCTGTTTTTAAAATAATCATTTTCAAGCTTTTTAGATCGTTGAAATCGTTAAAAAAGACGAATTAATAAAAAGAATAAAAAAAATTTCGTCTTTTTTATGTTGTTTTCCGTTAAAACGCAGATTAAAGCTCAAAACGTGCTGTTTTGCTAAAATAATCATTTTCAAGATTTTAGATCGTTAAAATCGTTCAAATAGACCAATATTAAAAAAAAACGAATAAAAAAAATTTTCGTCGTTTTATGTGTTTTAGGGTTAAACGCAGATTAAAGCTAAAAACGTGTGTTTTGCTAAAAAAAGTTTTTCAAGTTTTTAGATCGTTGAAACTTTCAAATGGGCAATATTAATAAAAACGAATAATAAAAATTTTCGTTTTTTTGGTTTTAGGGTTAAAAACGCAGATTAAAGCTCAAAAGGGCTGTTTTGCTAAAATAAATTTTCCATTTTAGATCGTTGAAATCTTTCAAATAGAAGCAATATTAAAAAAAAACGAATAAAAAAAAATTCTCGTTTTTATGTTGTTTTAGGGTTAAAACGCAGATTAAAGCTCAAAACGTGCTGTTTTGCTAAAATAAGCATTTTCAAGCATTTTAGATCGTTGAAATCGTTCAAATAGAAGCAATATTAATAAAACGAATAATAAAAATCGTCGTTTTATGCTGTTTTACGCGTTAAAACGCAGATTAAAGCTTTCAAAACGTGCTGTTTTGCTAAATGATAATTTTCAAGCATTTTAGACCATTGAAATCGTTCAAATAAACGCAATATTAATAAAAACGAATAATAAAAATTCGTCGTTTTATGCTGTTTTACGCGTTAAACGCAGATTAAAGCTCAAAACGTGCTTTTTTGATAAAATAATCATTTTCAAGCATTTTAGATCGTTGAAATCGTTCAAATAGGACGCAATATTAATAAAACGAATAATAAATATTTGTCGTTTTATGCTGTTTTACGCGTTAAAACGCAGATTCAAGCTCAAAACGTGCTGTTTTGCTAAAATAAGCATTTTAAGCATTTTAGATCGTTGGAAATCGTTCAAATAGAAGCAATATTAATAAAAACGAATAATAAAAATTCGTCGTTTTATGCTGTTTTACGCGTTAAAACGCAAATTAAAGCTCAAAACGTGCTGTTTTGCTAAAATAAGCATTTTGAAGCATTTTAGATCGTTGAAATCGTTCAAATAGAAGAAATATTAATAACAAAACGAATAATAAAAATCCGTCGTTTTATGCTGTTTTACGCGTTAAAACGCAGATTAAAGCTCAAAACGCTGTTTTGCTAAAATAATCATATTCAAGCATTTTAGATCCTTGAAATCGTTCAAATAGACGCAATATTAATAAAAACGAATAGTAAAAATTTCGTCGTTTTATGCTGTTTTACGCGTTTAAACGCAGATTAAAGCTCAAAACGTGCTGTTTGCTAAAATAATCATTTTCAAGCACTTTAGATCGTTGAAATCGTTCAAATAGACGTAATATTAATAAAAACGAAAAATAAAATTTCGTCGTTTTATGCTGTTTTACGCGTTAAAACGCAGATTCAAGCTCAAAACGTGCTGTTTTGCTTAAATAAGCAGTTCAAGCATTTTAGATCGTTGAAATCGTTCAAATAGAAGCAATATTAATAAAAAATGAATAATAAAAATTTGTCGTTTTATGCTGTTTTACGCGTTAAAACGCAGATTAAAGCTCAAACGTGCGTTTTGCTAAAATAATCATTTTCAAGCATTTTAGATCGTTGAAATCATTCAAATAGACGCAATATTAATAAAAACGAATAATAAAAATTTGTCTTTTTATGCTGTTTTACGCGTTAAACGCAGATTAAAGCTCAAAACGTGCTGTTTTGCTAAAATAAGCATTTTCAAGCATTTTAGACGTTGAAATCGTTCAAATAGAAGCAATATTAATAAAAACGAATAATAAAAATTCGTCGTTTTATGCTGTTTTACGCGTTAAAACTCAGATTAAAGCTCAAAACGTGCTGTTTTGCGAAAATAATCATTTTCAAGAATTTTAGATCGTTGAAATCGTTCAAATAGAAGCTAATATTAATAAAAACGAATAAGAAAAAATTCGTCGTTTTTATGCTGTTTTACGCGTTAAAAGGGCAGATTAAAGCTCAAACGTGCTGTTTTGCTAAAATAATCATATTCAAGCATTTTAGATCGTTGAAATCGTTCAAATAGACGCAATATTAATAAAACAAATAATAAAAATTTCGTCGTTTTTATGCTGTTTTACGCGTTAAAACGCAGATTAAAGCTCAAAACGTGCGTTTTGCTAAAAAATAATCATTTTCAAGCATTTTAGATCGTTGAAATCGTTCAAATAGACGCAATATTAAAAAAAACGAATAATAAAATGTCGTCGTTTTATGCTGTTTTACGCTTTAAAACGCAGATTAAAGCTCAAAACGTGCTGTTTTGCTAAAATAATCATATTCAAGCATTTTAGATCGTTGAAATCGTTCAATAGACGCAATATTAATAAAAACGAATAATAAAAATGTCGTCGTTTTATGCTGTTTTACGCTTTAAAACGCAGATTAAAGCTCAAAACGTGCTGTTTTGCTAAAATAATCATATTCAAGCATTTTAGATCGTTGAAATCGTTCAAATAGACGCAATATTAATAAAACGAATAATTAAAAGTCGTCGTTTTATGCTGTTTACGCGTTAAAACGCAGATTAAAGCTCAAACGGCTGTTTTGCTAAAATAATCATTTTCAAGCATTTTAGACGTTAAATCGTTCAAATAGACGCATATTAATAAAAACAAATAGAAAAATCGTCGTTTTATGCGTTTTACGCGTTAAAACGCAGAAAAGGTCAAAACGGCTGTTTTGCTAAAATAATCATTTTCAAGCATTTTAATCGTTTAAATGTTAAATACGCTTAATAAAACAAATAATAAAAATCGCGTTTTATTTTACGCGTTAAAACGCGATTAAAGTTCAAAACGCTGTTTTGCTAAAATAGTATTTTCAAGCATTTTGATCATTGAAATCGTTCAAATAGAAATGAAATTAATAAAAACGAATAATAAAATTCGTCGTTTTATGCTGTTTTACGCTTTAAAACGCAGATTAAAAGCTCAAAACGTGCTTTTTTGCTAAAATAATCATATTCAGACATTTTAGATCGTTGAAATCGTTCAAATAGAGCAATATTAATAAAAAATAATAATAAAAATTTTCTGTTTTATGCGTATTTACGCGCTAAAACTCAGATTAAAGCTCAAACGTGTGTTTTGCGAAAATAATCATTTCAAGAATTTTAGATGTTGAAATCGTTCAAATAGAGCAATATTAATAAAACTTTACGTAAAAATCGTCGTTTTATGCTGTTTTACGCTTAAAACGCAGTTAAATTAAACCTGCTGTCTTTGCTAAAAAATATATTACATATTTAGAATCTTGAAATTCGTTTAATAGACGCATATTAATAAAACAATAAAAAACGTCGTTTTATGTTTTACGTTTAAAATCGAGATTAAAGCTCAAAAGCGTGCGTTTTGTAAAAATAATCATTTCAAGCATTTTAATGTGAATTGTTCAAATAGACGCATTAATAAAACAAATAATAAAAATTCGTCGTTTTATGCGTTTTACGCGTTAAAAACGATTAAATAGCAAACAGTCGTTTTACGATAAAATAATCTTTTCGCTATTTGTAAACCGTTAAATGTTCAAATAGCGCAATATTAATAAACAAATAATAAATTGTCGTTTTATTGTTTTACGTTAAAACGCAGATTAAAGGTCAAAACGTGCTGTTTGCTAAAATAAGTATTTTCACGCTTTTAAGCAATTGAAATCGTTCAAATAGAAGCGAAATTAATAAAAACGATATTTAAAAGTTCGTCGTTTTTATGCTGTTTTACTAAAACGCAGATTAAAGCTCAAAACGTGCTGTTTTGCTAAAATAAGCATTTTCAAGCATTTTAGATCGTTAAAGTTACAAAGGCAATATTAATAAAAACAATAAAAAAATTCGCGTTTTAGCTGTTTTAGCGTTAAAATCAGATTAAAAGTCAAAAACGTTTTTGCGAACTAATCATTTTCAAGAATTTTAGATCGTTGAAATCGTTCAAATAGAAGCAATATTAAATAAAAACGAATAAGAAAATTGTCGTTTATGCTTTATACGCGTTAAAACGCAGATTAATCAGTTGCTTTAACGCAGAATAAATCATATCAAGCTTTTGATCGTTAAAAATCGTTCAAATTAGACGCAATTAATAAACAAATACTTAAAAATCAGTCGTTTTATACGTTTTACGTTAAAACGCAGATTGTTACCGAAAACTGCTGTTTAGCTAAAAATCTTTTTCAAGCATTTTAGATCGTTAAATCGTTCAAATAGACGCACATTAATAAAAACGAATAATAAAAATGTCGTTTTTATGTGTTTTACGCGTTAAAACGCAGATTAAAGCTCAAAACGTGCTGTTTGCTAAAATAATCATATTCAAGCATTTTAGATCTGAAATCGTTCAAATAGACGCAATATTAATAAAAAACGAATAATAAAATGTTCGTCGTTTTATGCTGTTTTACGCGTTAAAAACGCAGATTAAAGCTCAAAACGTGCTGTTTTGCTAAAAATAATCATATTTCAAGCATTTTAAATCGTGAATCGTTAAAAACCCAAATAAAAAAAAATCTTATAAATTTCCGTTTTAAGCTGTTTTAAGGCGTTAAAACCGCAATAATGTTTCAAAACGTAGCGTTTTGAAAATAACATTCGCATTTAGATCGTTAAATCGTTCAAATAGACGCAATATTATAAAACGTTTTACTAAAAATCGATTATTTAACTGCTGTTTTACGCGTTAAAAATTTTCAGATTTAAAGTCAAAACGTGCGTTCTGAGCAAAATAACATTTCAAGAATTTAGATCGTTTAAATCGTTCATACGCTTATAAAGCGAAAAGTAAAACTCGTAGCTGTTTTGCAAAAAAAGGATTTCAGCATTTTAGATCTTGAACGTTAATAGAAGCAATATTAAAAAACGAATAATAAAAATTCGTCGTTTTATGTTTTACGTAAAAACTGATTAAACTAAACGTTTGTTTTGCGAAAATAATCATTTTCAAGAATTTTAGATCGCTGAAATCTTTCAAATAGAAGCAAATTAAATAAAACGAATAAAAAAAACGTTAAAAATTTCGCGTTAAAGCGATTAAAGCTCAAAACGTGCTGTTTTGCTAAAATAATCATATTCAAGCATTTTAGATCGTTGAATCGTTCAAATAGACGCTAAATAAAAAAAAAAAAAATTTTGGTTTTAATGCTGTTTTACGCGTTAAAACGCTTAAACCAATTAAAGCTCAAAACGGTGTTTTGCTAAAATTTTACATTTGAATCGTTGAAATCGTCAAATAGACGCAATATTAATAAAACAAATAACAAAATTTATGTGTTTTAGCGTTTTTTAAACGTTAAAATAGTATTAAAGCTCTAAACGTGCTGTTTCTAAATAACATTTTGCATTGCTGAAATCGTTCAAATAGACGCAATATTAATAAAAACGAATAATAAAAATTCTGTCGTTTTATGCTGTTTTACGCGTTAAAACGCAGATTAAAGCTCAAAACGTGCTGTTTTGCTAAAATAATCATTTTCAAGCTTTTTAGATCGTTGAAACGTTCAAAAAACGCAATATTAAAAAAAAAAATAAAAAAAATTCATCTTTTTTGGTTTTCCCCGCGCGAAAAGCTCAAAAGGGCTGTTTTGCTAAAATAAGCATTTTCAAGCTTTTTTGATCGTTGAAATCGTTCAAATAGAAGAAATTTTAAAAAAAAACGAATAATAAAATTCGTCGTTTTAGTGTTTTACGCGTTAAAACGAAATTAAAGATAAAAAACGTGCTGTTTTCAAAAATAACTATTCAAGCTTTTTAATCGTTGAAATGTTCAAATAGAGGCAATATTAATAAAACGAATAATAAAATTTCGTTTTTATGCTGTTTTACGCTTTAAAACGCAGATTAAAGCTCAAAACGTGCTGTTTTGCTAAAATAATCATATTCAAGCATTTGTGATCGTTTGAAATCGTTCAAATAGACGCAATATTAATAAAAACGGTATGTACCCATCGTTTTATGTTGCTCGCCGCCGCCGCAGTATCAAAAGCCTTCAAAAACGCTGTTTTGCTAAAATAATCATTTTCAAGCATTTTAGATCGTTGAAATCGTTCAAATAGACGCAATATTAATAAAAAAAACGAATAATATAAATTTCGTCGTTTTATGTTGCTCTTTTAATGCTGCTAAAACGCAGATTAAAAGTTCAAACGTGCTGTTTTGCTAAAATAAGCATTTTCAAGCCTTTAGATCATAAGGTTGAAATCGTTCAAATAGAAGAAATATTAATAAAAACGAATAATAAAAATTCGTCGTTTTTATGTTGCTGTTTTACGCGTTAAACGTAGATTAAAGCTCAAACGTGCTGTTTTGCTAAAATAATCATATTCAAGCATTTTAGATTGTTGAAATCGTTCAAATAGACGCAATATTAATAAAAACGAATAATAAAATTTCTGTCGTTTTATGCTGTTTTACGCGTTAAACGCAGATTAAAGCTCAAAACGTGCTGTTTTGCTAAAATAATCATTTTCAAGCACTTTAGATCGTTGAAACGTTCAAATAGACGCACAATAATAAAAACGAATAATAAAAAAAATTCGGTCGTTTTATGATGTTTTACGCGTTAAAACGCAGATTAAAGCTCAAAACGTGCTGTTTTGCTAAAATAAGTATTTTCAAGCATTTTAGATCATTGAAATCGTTCAAATAGAAGCAAAATTAATAAAAAACGAATAATTAAAAGTTCGTCGTTTTTATGTGTTTTACTGCGTTAAAACGCAGTGGTGATTAAAGCTCAAAAACGTGTGCTGTTTTGCTAAATAATCATTTTCGCTACGATCGTTTAAATCGTTCAAATAGGACGCGTGCAATATTAATAAAACAAAATAATAAAAAATTCGTCGTTTTATGCTGTTTTACGCGTTAAAACGCAGATTAAAGGTCAAAACGTGCTGTTTTGCTAAAATAATCATTTTCAGCATTTTGTGATCGTTGAAATCGTTCAAATAGACGCACATTAATAAAAACGAATAACAATAATAAAATTTCGTCGTTTTTATGCTGTTTTACGCGTTAAAACGCAGACAAAGCTCAAAACGTGCTGTTTTGCTAAAATAAGCATTTTCAAGCATTTTAGATCGTTGAAATCGTTCAAATAGACGCAATATTAATAAAACAAATAATAAAAAAAATTCATCGTTTTTATGTTGTTTTACGCGCGTTAAAACGCAGGACAAAGCTCAAAACGTGCTTGTTTTGCTAAAAATAAGCATTTTCAAGCATTTTGTGATCGTTGAAATCGTTCAAATAGGAAGAAATATTAACAAAACGAATAATAAAATTCCGTCGTTTTTATGCTGTTTTACGCGTTAAAAACGCAGATTAAAGATCAAACGTGCTGTTTTGCTAAATAATCATATTCAAGCATTTTAGATCGTTGAAATCGTTCAAATAGATGCAATATTAATAAAACGAATAATAAAAAATTGTCGTTTTTATGCTGTTTTACGCTTTAAAACGCAGATTAAAGCTCAAAACGTGTGTTTTGCTAAAAAATAATCATATTCAAGCATTTTAGATCAAGAAATCACCGTCTTCAAATAGACGCGCAATATTAATAAAACAACAATAAAAAATTCATCGTTTTATGATGTTTTACGCGTTAAAACGCAGATTAAAAGCCCAAACGCGCTGTTTTGCTAAAAATAAGTATTTTCAAGCATTTTGTGATCACAAATCGTTCAAATAGAAGCAATACTAATAAAAAACGAATAATAAAAATTCGTCGTTTTTATAAGCGCTGTTTTACGCGTTAAACGCAGATTAAAACCCAAAACGCTGTTTTGCTAAAAAATAATCTCCATTTCGCATTTTGCAGATCGCTGGAAATCGTTCAAATAGACGCAATATTAATAAAACAAATAATAAAAAATTCGTCGCTTTATGCTGCTTTACGCGTTAAAACGCAGATTAAAAGGTCAAAAGGTGCTGTTTTGCTAAAAATAATCATTTTCGCTATTTTAGATCGTTGAAATCGTTCAAATAGACGCAATATTAATAAAAACGAATAAATAAAAAATTCTGTCGTTTTATGCTGTTTTTACGCGTTAAACGCAGATTAAAGCTCAAAAACGTGCTGTTTTGCTAAAATAAGCATTTTGCCAAGCATTTTAGATCGTTGAAATCGTTCAAATAGACGCAATATTAATAAAACAAATAATAAAAATTCATCGTTTTTATGCTGTTTTTACGCGTTAAAACGCAGATTAAAGCCTTCCTCAAAACGTGCCGTTTTGCTAAAATAATCATTTTCAAGCATTTTAGATCGCTGAAATCGTTCAAATAGACGCAATATTAATAAAACGAATAATAAAAATTTCGTCGTTTTATGCTGTTTTACGCGTTAAAAACGCAGACTAAAGCTCAAAACGTGCTGTTTTGCTAAAATAAAGCATTTTTCAAGCATTTTAGATCGTTGAAAATCGTTCAAATAGAAGAAATATTATCAAAAAACGAATAATAAAAAAATTCGTCGTTTTATGCTGTTTTCAAACGCAGATTAAAAGCTCAAAATGTGCTGCCTTTGCTAAAATAATCATATTCAAGCATTTTAGATCGTTGAAATCGTTCGAAATAGACGCAATATTAATAAAAAACGAATAATAAAAATTTCGTCGTTTTGGCGCGCGCCGTTTTTACGAGTTAAAACGCAGATTAAAAGCTCAAAACGTGCTGTTTGCTAAAATAAGCATTTTCAAGCATTTTAGGATCGTTGAAATCGTTCAAATAGACGCAATATTAATAAAAACGAATAATAAAAATTCGTCGTTTTATGATGCCTTTACGCGTTAAAACGCAGATTAAAGCTCAAACGCGCTGTTTTGCTAAAATAAGCATTTTCAAGCATTTTAGATCGTTGAAATCGTTCAAATAGACGCGCAATATTAATAAAAACGAATAATAAAAATTCGTCGTTTTATGTTTTACGCGTTAAAACGGTGATTAAAGCTCAAACGTGCTGTTTTGCTAAAATAAGCATTTTCAAGCATTTTTAGATCGCTGGAAATCGTTCAACAGACGCAATATTAATAAAACGAATAATAAAAATTTCGTCGTTTTATGCTGTTTTACGCGTTAAAACGCAGATTAAAGCTCAAAACGTGCGCTGTTTTGGCTAAAATAAGCATTTTTCAAGCATTTTGTGATCGTTGAAATCGTTCAAATAGAAGCTGGGCCATTAATAAAAAACGAATAATAAAAAAATCGTCGTTTTATGCTGTTTTACGCGTTAAAGTGTGGTGATTAAGCTCAAAACGTGCTGCTGTTTTGTTAAAATAATCATTTTCAAGCATTTTAGATCGTTGAAATCGTTCAAATAGACGTGCAATATTAATAAAAAAACGAATAATAAAAATCTGTCGTTTTATGCTGTTTTACGCGTTAAAACGCAGAAGAAAAGCTCTCAAAACGCTGTTTTGCTAAAATAATCATTTTCGCTATTTTAATCGTTGAAATCGTTCAAAAAAGACGCAATATTAATAAAAACGAATAATAAAAATTTCGTCGTTTTATGCTGTTTTACGCGTTAAACGCAGATTAAAGCTCAAACGTGCTGTTTTGCTAAAATAATCATTTTCAAGCATTTTAGGATCGTTGAAATCGTTCAATAGACGTGCAATATTAATAAAAAACGAATAATAAAAATTTCCCTGTCGTTTTATGCTGTTTTACCGCTAAAACGCATTGCTGCTTCTCTCAAACGCTGCTTTACAAAATGTTACTTTCGGCATTTTAGATCAAGCGAAATCGTTCCGCCAAATAGAAGCAATATTAATAAAAAACGAATAATAAAAAAATTTGTCGTTTTATGCTGTTTTACGCGTTAAAACGCAGATTAAAAGCTCAAAACGCTGTTTTGCTAAAATAATCATTTCAAGCATTTAGATCGTTGAAATTCCGCAAATGTTTAACATTAATAAAACGAATAATAAATAAAAATTCGTCGTTTTATGCTGTTTTACGCGTTAAAACGCAGATTAAAAGCCTTCAAACGCGCTGTTTTGCTAAAATAATCATTTTCAAGCATTTTAGATCGTTGAAATCGTCTCAAATAGACGCAATATTAATAAAAAAAAACGAATAATAAAATTCTCTGTCGTTTTTATGCTGTTTTACGCGTTAAAACGCAGATTAAAGCTCAAAACGTGCTGTTTTGCTGTACCAAGCATTTTCAAGCATTTTAGATCGATGAAATCGTTCAAATATCGCACATAATAAAAACGAATAATAAAAATTGTCGTTTTATGCTGTTTTACGCGTTAAAACGCAGATTAAAGCTCAAAACGTGCTGTTTTGCTAAAAATAATCATTTTCAAGCATTTTAGATAGGTTGAAATCGTTCAAATAGACGCAATATTAATAGTAAAAACGAATTATGTAAATTTCTGCCGTTTTATGTTGTTTTACGCGTTAAAACGCAGATTAAAGCTCAAAACGTGCTGTTTTGCTAAAATAAGCATTTTCAAGCATTTTAGATCGGTGAAATTGTTCAATAAACGCAATATTAATAAAAACGAACAAATAAAATTTCGTCGTTTTTATAAGCGTTTTTACGCGTTAAACGTGATTAAAGCTCAAAACGTGCTGTTTTGCTAAAATAATCATTTTCAAGCATTTTAGATCGTTGAAATCGTTCAAATAGACGCGCAATATTGGCTAAAAACGAATAATAAAAATTTCTGTCGTTTTATGCTGTTTTACGCGCGTTAAACGCAGATTAAAAGCTCAAAACGTGCTGTTTTGCTAAAAATAAGCATTTCAAGCATTTTAGATCGTTGAAATCGTTCAAATAGAAGCAATATTAATAAAAACGAATAATAAAAATCGTCGTTTTATGCTGTTTACGCGTTAAAACGCAGATTAAAGCCCAAAAAACGTGCTGTTTGCTAAAATGATAATTTTCTGCCATTTTAGACCATTGAAATCGTTCAAATAAACGTGTAATATTAATAAAAACGAATAATAAAAATTGCCGTTTTTATGCTGTTTTTACGCGTTAAAACGCAGATTAAAGCTTCAAACGTGCTGTTTAGATGTACAATCATTTTCAAGCATTTTAGATCGTTGAAATCGTTCAAATAGACGCAATATTAATAAAAACGAATAATAAATATTTCACGTTTATGCTGTTTTTACGCTAAAAACGTAGATTCAAGTCAAAACGTGCTGTTTTGCTAAGATAAGCATTTTAAGCATTTTAGAATGCTTGAAATCGTTCAAATAGAAGCAAATATTAATAAAAAAACGAATAATAAAAAATTCGTCGTTTTATGTTGTTTTACGCGCTAAAACGCAAATTAAAGCTCAAAACGCCGTTTTGCTAAAATAAGTACTTCGAAGCATTTTAGATCGCCGGAAATCGTTCAAAATAGAAGAAATATTAATAACAAACGAATAATAAAAATTCGTCGTTTTATTGTTTTACGCGTTAAAACGCAGATTAAAAGCCTTCAAAACGTGCTGTTTTGCTAAAATAATCATATTCAAGCATTTGTATCCTGAAATCGTTCAAATAGACGCGCAATATTAATAAAAAAACGAATAGTAAAAATTTCGTCGTTTTATGCTGTTTTTACGCGTTTAAACGCAGATTAAAGCTCAAACGTGCTGTTTTGCTGCTAAAATAATCATTTTCAAGCACTTTAGATCGCTGAAATCGTTCAAATAGACGTGCGCATATTAATAAAAAACGAAAATAAAAATTTCGTCGTTTTATGCTGTTTACGCGTTAAAAAAACGCAGATCCAAGCTCAAAACGTGCTGTTTTGCTTAAATAAGCAGTTTCAAGCATTTTAGATCGTTGAAATCGTTCAAATAGAAGCTACTATTAATAAAATGAATAATAAAATTTGTCGTTTTATGTTGTTTTACGCAAGTTAAACGCAGATTAAAGCTCAAAAACGTGCTGTTTTGCTAAAAATAACATTTTCAAGCATTTTAGATCGTTGAAATCATTCAAATAGACGCAATATTAATAAAAAAAACGAATAATAAAAAATTTCTGTCTTTGCTGTTTTACGTTAAACGCAGATTAAAGCTCAAAACGTGCTGTTTTGCTAAAATAAGCATTTTCAAGCATTTTAGATCGTTGAAATGTTCAAATAGAAAGCTTTCGGCCATAATAAAAACGAATAATGTAAAAATTCCGTCGTTTTATGCTGTTTTACGCGTTAAAACTCAGATTAAAGCTCTCAAAACGTGCTGTTTTATGAAAATAATCATTTTCAAGAATTTTAGATCGTTGAAATCGTTCACAAATAGAAGCAAATATTAATAAAAACGAATAAGAAAAATTCGCGTCGTTTTATGCGTTGCTCTTTACGCGTTGCAAACGCAGATTAAAAGCTCAAAACGTGCTGTTTCGCTGCACAATCATATATTCAAGCATTTTGTGATCGTTGAAATCGTCTTTCGCAGACGCAATATTAAATAAAAACAACAAATAATAAAAATTTCGTCGTTTTATAAGCTGTTTTACGCGTTAAAACGTAGATTAAAAGCTCTCAAAACGTGCTGTTTTGCTAAAAATAATCATATTCAAACACTTTAGATCGTTGAAATCGTTCAAATAGGCATTATTAATAAAAAACGAATAATAAAAATTTCTGTCGTTTTTAGTTGTTTTACGCGTTAAAAATCGCAGATTAAAAGCTCAAAAACGTGCTGTTTTGCTAAAATAAGCATTTTCAAGCATTTTAGATCGTTGAAATCGTTCAAATAGAAGCAATATTAATAAAAACGAATAATAAAAATTTGTCGTTTTTATGCTGTTTTACGCGTTAAAACGCAGATTAAAGCTCAAAACGTGCTGTTTCGCTAAAATAATAATTTTAAAGCATTTTAGATCGTTGAAATCGTTCAAATAGACGCAATATTAATAAAACGAATAATAAAAATTTCGTCGTTTTATAAGCTGCTGTTTTACGCGTTAAACGCAGATTAAAGCTCAAAACGTGCTGTTTTGCTAAAATAAGCATTTTCAAGCATTTTAGATCGTTGAAATCGTTCAAATAGAAGCACATTATTAATAAAACGAATAATAGTAAAAATTCGTCGTTTTATGCTGTTTTACGCGTTAAAAACGCAGATTAAAAGCTCAAAACGCTGTTTTGCTAAAATAATCATTTTCAAGCATTTTAGATCGTTGAAATCGTTCAACAGACGCGCAATATTAATAAAAAACGAATAATAAAAATTTCGTCGTTTTATGCTGTTTTAATGCGTTAAAACGCAGATTAAAGCTCAAAACTTGTTGTTTTGCTAAAATAAGCATTTTCAAGCATTTTAGATCGTTGAAATCGTTCAAATAGACGCAATACTAATAAAACGAATAAAAATTTCGTCGTTTTATGCTGTTTTACGCGTTAAAACGCGATTAAAGCTCAAACGTGCTGGTTTTGCTAAAATAAGCATTTTCAAGCATTTTAGATCGTTGAAATCGTTCAAATAGACGCGCAATATTAATAAAAAACGAATAATAAAAAATTCGTCGTTTTTATGCTGTATTACGCGTTAAAACGCAGATTAAAAGCTCAAAACGTGCTGTTTTGCGTTAAAATAATCATTTTCAAGCATTTTAGATAGTTGAAATCGTTCAAATAGACGCAATATTAATAAAAACGAATAATAAAATTTTCGTCGTTTTATGTTGTTTTACGCGTTAAAACGCAGATTAAAGCTCAAAAACGTGCTGTTTTGCTGCAAAATAAGCATTTTCAAGCATTTTAGATCGCAGGAAATCGTTCAAATAAACGCAATATTAATAAAAAACGAATAATAAAAATTTCTGTCGTTTTATGCTGTTTTACGCGTTAAAACGCAGATTGGCCTTCCAAAACGTGCTGGTTTGCTAAAATAACGCTTTCTCAAGCATTTTAGATCGTTGAAATCGTTCAAATAGACGTGCAATATTAATAAAAAAACGAATAAAAATTCTCTTGTCGTTTTTATGCTGTTTTACGCGTTAAAACGTGCAGATTAAAAGCTCAAACGTGCTGTTTTGCTAAAATAAGCATTTTCAAGCATTTTAGATCGTTGAAATCGTTCAAATAGAAGCAATATTAATAAAAACGAATAATAAAAATCGTCGTTTTTATGCTGTTTTACGCGTTAAAACGCAGATTAAAGTTCAAACGTGTTGTTTTGCTAAAATGATAATTTTCAAGCATTTTAGACCGTTGAAATCGTTCAAATAAACGTAAGTAATATTAATAAAAACGAATAATAAAAATCTGTCAAGCCTTTATGCTGTTTTACGCGTTAAAACGCGACGCTTCCAAACGTGCTGTTTTGATAAAATAATCATTTCCTCAAGCATTTAGATCGTTGAAATCGCCCTTTCAAATAGACGCAATATTAATAAAACGAATAATAAAAATTTCGTCGTTTTTATGCCGTTTTACGCGTTAAAACGCATTCAAGCTCAAAACGTGCTGTTTTGCTAAAATAAGCATTTTCAAGCATTTTAGGATCGCTGAAATCGTTCAAATAGAAGCAATATTACCAAAACAATACAAAAAATTCGTCGTTTATGCTGTTTTACGCGTTAAAACGCAAATTAAAAGCTCGGGAAAACGTGCGCTGTTTTGCCGCAAAATAAGCATTTGAAGCATTTTAGATCGTTGAAATCGTCTTCAAATAGAAGAAATATTAATAACAAACGAATAATAAAAAATTGCCGTTTTATGCTGTTTTACGCGCGTTAAAACGCAGATTAAAAGCTCTCAAAACGTGCTGGTTTTGCTAAAATAATCATATTCAAGCATTTTAGATCCTTGAAATCGTTCAAATAGACGCAATATTAATAAAAACTAATAGCAAAAATTTCGTCGTTTTATGCTGTTTTACGCGTTTAAACGCAGATTAAAGCTCAAAACGTGCTGTTTTGCTAAAATAATCATTTCAAGCACCTCTGTGATCGTTGAAATCGTTCAAATAGACGCACATTAATAAAAACGAATAATGTACCTCGTCGTTTTTATGCTGTTTTACGCGTTAAACGCAGATTCAAGCTCAAAACGTGCTGTTTTGCTTAAATAAGCAGTTTCAAGCATTTAGATCGTTGAAAATCACCGTTCAAATAGAAGCAATATTAATAAAATGAATAATAAAATTTGTCGTTTTTATGCTGTTTTACGCGTTAAAACGTAGATTAAAAGCTCAAAACGTGTTTTGCTAAAATAATCATTTTCAAGCATTTTAGATCGTTGAAATCATTCAAATAGACGCAATATTAATAAAAAACGAATAATAAAAATTTCTGCTCCTTTTTATGCTGTTTTACGCGTTAAACGCAGATTAAAAGCTCAAACGTGCTGTTTTGCTGCTAAAATAAGCATTTTCAAGCATCGCAGATCGTTGAAATCGTTCAAATAGACGCAATATTAATAAAAAACGAATAATAAAAATTTCTGTCGTTTTTATGCCGTTTTACGCGTTAAAACGCAGATTAAAGCCCAAAACGTGCTTTTGATAAAAATAATCATTTTCAAGCATTTTAGATCGTTGAAATCGTTCAAATAGACGCAATATTAATAGAAAACGAATAACAAAAAATTTCGTCGTTTTGCTGTTTTACGCGTTAGTAGATTAAAAGCTCAAAACGCTGTTTTGCTAAAATAAGCATTTTTAAGCATTTTAGATCGTTGAAATCGTTCAAATAGAAGCAATATTAATAAAAAAACGAATAATAAAAAAATTCGTCGTTTTTATTCTGTTTTACGCGTTAAAACGCAGATTAAAGCTCAAAACGCGCTGTTTTGCTAAAATAATCATTTTCAAGCATTTTGTGATCGTTGAAATCGTTCAAATAGACGTGCACATTAATAAAAACGAATAATAAAAATTCCGTCGTTTTATGTTGTTTTATGTTAAACGCAGATTAAAGCTCAAAACGTGCTGTTTTGCTAAAATAAGCATTTTTAAGCATTTTAGATCGTTGAAATCGTTCAAATAGAACAATATTAATAAAAACGAATAGTAAAAATTCGTGTTTTATGCTGTTTTACGCGTTAAAACGCAGATTAAAGCTAAAACGTGCTGTTTTGCCATAAGCATTTTTCAAGTTTTAGATCGTTGAAATCGTTCAAATAGACGCAAATTAAAAAAAACGAATAATAAAATTTCGACGTTTTGCTGTTTTACTCTTTAAAAACGCAGATTAAAGCTCAAACGTCTGTTTTGCAAAATAATCATTTCCAAACTAGTTTGAAAACGAAAAAAGACGCTATTAATAAAAACGAAAAATAAAATTTAGTTTTATGTTTTCGCTTAAAACGAAGATTAAAGCTCAAAACGTGCTGTTTTGCTAAAAAAGCATTTTCAAGCATTTTAGATCGTTGAAATCGTTCAAATGAACAATATTAATAAAAACGTAAAAAAAAATTTTGTCGTTTTTTGTTTTACGCGTTAAAACGCAGATTAAAGCTCAAAACGTGCTGTTTTTGCTAAAATAATCTTTTTTAAGCATTTTTAGACCCGTTGAAATCGTTTAAATAGACGCAATATTAAAAAAAAAGGGAATAATAAAAATTGTCTTTTTTATGCTGTTTTACGCTTTTAAAAAGCAGTTTAAAAAGCTCAAAACGTGCTGTTTTGTTTTAAAAAAAAGCATTTTCAAGCATTTTAGATCTTGGGAAATCTTTTTAAAAAAAGGTATTAATAAAAACAAATAAAAAAAAATTCATCTTTTTTATGCTGTTCTACGCGTTAAAACGCAGTTTAAAAATCTCAAAACGTGCTGTTTTGCTAAAATAATCATTTTCAAGCATTTTAGATCGTTGAAATCTTTCCCGGGGGGGACCAATATTAAAAAAAACGAATAATAAAAATTTCGTCTTTTTTATGCTGTTTTACGCGTTAAAACGCAGTTTAAAAAACCAAATTGCTGTTTTCCCAAAAATAAGCATTTTCAAGCTTTTTTAGATTTTGGAAATTTCCCAAAATAAAAGAAATATTAAAAAAAACGAAAAATTAAAAATTCGTCTTTTTTTATGCTGTTTTACGCTTTAAAAACGCAGTTTAAAAACTAAAAACCCGTGCTTTTTTGCTAAAAAAATATATTCAAGCATTTTAGATCTTTTAAATCGTTTCAAATAGATGCAATAAATAAAAACGAATAAAAATTTCCCGTCGTTTTTTGCTTTTACGCTTTAAAAAAACGCAGTTTAAAAAAACTCAAAACGTGCTTTTTTGCAAAATAAAACTTTAAAACATTTTAGACCCCTTGAAACCCCTTTCCCAAATAAAGAAATTTTAAAAAACGAATAAAAAAATTCGTCGTTTTTTGCTTTTTACCGTCAAAGGCCAGTTTAAAAAACTCAAAACGTGTTTTTTGATAAAATAATCATTTTCAAGAAAATTTTTAGATCGTTGAAATCGTTCAAATAGACCAATATTAATAAAAACAAATAAAAAAAAACCCGTCTTTTTTATGCTTTTTTGGGGTTATAACGCAGATTAAAGCTCAAAACATGCTGTTTTGCTAAAAAAATAATTTTCAAGCATTTTAGATCGTTGAAACCCTTTTAAAAAGGACCAATTTTTAAAAAAAACAAATAATAAAAAATCGTCTTTTTTATGCTGTTTTACGCGTTAAAACGCAGATTAAAGCTCAAAAGGGCTGTTTTGCTAAAATAAAGCTTTTTTCAAACTTTTTAAAGATCTTTTTAAACCCGTTCAAATAGACGCAATATTAATAAAAAGCAATAAAAAAAATTCGTCGTTTTTATGCTGTTTTACGCTTTAAAAACGCAAAATTAAACTAAAAACGTGCTTTTTTTGCGAAAATAATCTTTTTCAAGCTTTTTTAGATCGTTAAAATCGTTAAAAATAGACGCAATATTAAAAAAAAATAAAAAAATTTTTCCGTCGTTTTTATGCTGTTTTGGGGGTTTAAAACGCAGTTTAAAAACTAAAAACTTTTTGATAAAATAATCTTTTTCAAGCTTTTTAGTTTCTTTTAAATTTTCCCCGGGACGCAATAAAAAAAAAACAAAAAAAAAAAAATCGTCTTTTTTATGCTTTTTTTGCGTTATAACGCAGATTAAAGCTCAAAACGTGTTTTGTTTTGGAAAATAATCATTTTCAAGCTTTTTTAGATCGTTGAAATCCCGTTCAAATAGCCCAATATTAATAAAAAGGGAATAAAAAAAAAATTTCGTCGTTTTATGCTTTTTTCGGAAAACCAGATTAAAGCTCAAAACGTGCTTTTTTGCTCAAAAAAACATTTTAAAAGCATTTTAGACCCGTTTGAAATCTTTTCAAATAAAAGAAATATTAATAAAAAAAAAAATAAAAAAAAATTCTCGT
>NW_027045983.1:0-37903 GCF_025399875.1 Dalotia coriaria | reverse complement strand
TTAAAAATTTTGGGGGGTTTTTTTTTTAATTTTTTTATTCTTTTTTTTTTCTATTTGATCTTTTCAACGATCTAAAATGTTAAAAAATGCTTATTTTAGCAAAACACCCCTTTTTGGAATCGCGTTTAACGCGAAAAACAGAAAAAACGACTTTTTATTATTCGTTTTTTAAATTTTGTTTCTTTGAACGATTTCAAGATCTAAAATGCTTGAGAATGCTTTTTTTAGAAAAAACAGCACGTTTTATTTATTCTGCGTTTTAAGGGGAAAAAACACAAAAAAAACGACAAATTTTTTATTCTTTTTTTATTAATATTGCGTCTTTTGAACGATTTCAACGATCTAAAATACGAAAATGCTTATTTTAAAAACACCCGTTTTGAGCAATCGCGTTTAAGGGTAAAAACATAAAAGGGACGAATTTTATTATTCTTTTTTTTTATTAATTGCTTCTATTTGAACGATTTCAACGATCAAAAATGCTTGAAAATGCTTATTTTAGAAAACGAACGTTTTGAGTTTTTAATCTGCGTTTTAACGCGTAAAAACAGCAAAAACGAACGAATTTTTATTATTCGTTTTTTTTAAATTTGCTCTATTTTGAACGATTTCAACGATTAAAATGCTTGAAAATGCTTATTTTAGCGAAACGGGCACTTTTTGATTTAACGGCGTTTTAACGGTAAAAAATAAACGACGAATTTTTATTACTTTTCTTATTAATATTGCGTCTATTTGAACGATTTCAACGATTCAAAATGCTTGAAAGCTTATTTAGCAAAAACACGTTTTGTTTATTCGCGTTTTAACATTGAAACGTAAAACGACGAAATTTTATATTCGTTTTATTTTATTCACGTCTATTTGAACGATTTCAACGATCTAAAATGCTTGAAAAGTACTTATTTTAGCAAAACAGCACGTTTTGAGCTTTAATCAGCGATTTTTAACGCGTAAAACAGCATAAAAACGACAGAAATTTTATTATTCGTTTTTATTAATATTGCGTCTATTTGAACGATTTCCAACGATCCGTAGCGAAAATGCTTATTTGTAGCAAAACAGCACGTTTTACGAGCTTTAATCTGCGTTTAATGCGTAAACAGCATAAAACGACAATTTTTATTATTCGTTTTTTTATTAATATTGCTTCTATTTGAACGATTTCAGCGATCTAAAATGCTTGAAAATGATTATTTTATAAAACAGCACGTTTGAGCTTTAATCTGCGTTTTAACGCGTAAAACAGCTTATAGAAACGACGAAATTTTATTCGTTTTATTAATGGCCGTCTATTTGAACGATTTCAACGATTTAAAATGCTTGAAAATGCTTATTTTAGCAAAACAGCACGTTTTGAGGCTTTAATCTGCGTTTGCAACGCGTAAAAACAGCTTATAAAACGATGAAATTTTTATTATTCGTTTTTTATTTTTTATTGCGTCTATTTGAACGATTTCAACGTCTAAAATGCTTGAAAATGCTTATTTTTAGCAAAACAGCACGTTTTGAGCGTTATTCTGCGTTTTAACGCGTAAAACAACATAATAACGACGAAATTTTTATTATTCGTTTTTATTAATATTGCTTCTATTTTAAACGGTTTAACGATCTAAAATGCTGAAAATGCTTATTTTAGCAAAACAGCACGTTTTGGGCACAATCTGCGTTTTAACGCGTAAAACAGCATAAAAGGCGAAATTTTTATTATTCGTTTTTTATTTTTTATTGCGTCTATTTGATCGATTCAACGATCTAAAATGCTTGAAAATGCTTATTTTAGCAAAACAGCACGTTTTGAGCTTTAATCTACGTTTTAACGCGTAAAAACAACATAAAAGCAGATTTTTATTAGTTTTTATTAATATTGCTTCTATTGAACGATTTCATCGATCTAAAATGCTTGAAAATGCTTATTTTAGCAAAACAGCACGTTTGGAAGGCTTTATTCTGCGTTTTAACGCGTAAGAGCAACATAAAAACGACAGAATTTTATTATTCGTTTTTATTAATATTGCGTCTATTTGAACGATTTCAACGATCTAAAATGCTTGAAAATACTTATTTTAGCAAAACAGCACGTTTTGAGCTTTAATCTGCGTTTTTAACGCGGCTAAAACAGCATAAAAACGACAGGAATTTTTATTATTCGTTTTTATTAATGTGCACGTCTGTGAGACGGTTCAACGATCTAAAATGCTTGAAAATGCTTATTTTAGCAAACAGCACGTTTTGAGCTTTAATCACCCGCGTTTTAACGCGTAAAACAGCATAAAACGACAGATTTTTATTATTCGTTTTTATTAATATTCTTCTATTTGAACGATTTCAACGATCTAAAATGCTTGAAAATGCTTATTTTAGCGAAACTAGCACGTTTGAGCTTTTAATCTGCGTTTAACGCGTAAAACAGCATAAAACGACAGAAATTTTTGTGTTCGTTTTTATTAATATTGCGTCTATTTGAACGATTTCAACGATCTAAAATGCTTGAAATGCTTATTTTAGCAAAACAGCACGTTTTGAGCTTTATTCTGCGTTTTAACGCGTAAAACAGCATAACGACAGAAATTTTTATTCGTTTTTTTATTTTATTGCGTCTATTTGAACGATTTCAACGATCTAAAATGCTTGAAAATGCTTATTTAGCAAAACAGCGTTTTGAGCGCAATCTGCGTTTTAACGCGTAAAAACAGCATAAAAACGACAGATTTTTTATTCGTTTTTTATTAATATTGCTTCTATTTGAACGATTTCAACGATCTAAAATGCTTGAAAATGCTTATTTTAGCAGAAACAGCACGTTTTGAGCTTTAATCTGCGTTTAACGCGTAAAACAACATAAAAACGACAGAAATTTTTATTATTATTCGTTTTTTTTATTAATATTGCGTCTATTTGAACGATTTCCAGCAATCTAAAATGCTTGAAAATGCTTATTTTAGCAAAACAGCACGTTTTGAGCTTTATTCTGCCCGTTTTAACGCGTAAAACAGCATAAAACGACGAAATTTTATTATTCCTTTTTATTTTTATTGCGCGTCTATTTGAACGATTTCAACGATCTAAAATGCTTGAAAATGCTTATTTAGCAAAACGGCACGTTTGAGCTTTAATCTGCGTTTTAACGCGTAAAACAGCATAAAAACGACAGAATTTTTTATTATTCGTTTTTATTAATATTTAGCACGTCTATTTGAACGATTTCAACGTCTAAAATGCTTGAAATGCTTATTTTAGCAAAACAACACGTTCACGAGCTTTATTCTGCGTTTTTAACGCGTAAACAGCATAAAACGACGAAATTTTTATTATTCGTTTTTTATTTTTGCGTCTATTTGAACGATTTCAACTTGATCTAAAATGCTTGAAAATGCTTATTTTATAGAAACAGCGCGTTTTAGGCTTTATTCTGCGTTTAACGCGTAAAACAACATAATAACGACGAAATTTTTATTATTCGTTTTCATTTTTGTGCGTGAATTTGAACGATTTCAACGGTGATCTAAAATGCTTGAAAATGCTTATTTTAGCAAAACAGCACGTTTTGAGCTGAAATCTGCCGTTTAACGCGTAAAACAGCATAGAAACGACGAATTTTTTTTATTCGTTTTTTATTAATATTTGCTTCTATTTTGAACGATTTTCAACGATCTAAAATGCTTGAAATGCTTATTTTTAGCGGAAACAGCACGTTTTGAGCTTTGTCCTGCGTTTTAACGCGTAAAACAACATAAAAACGGCAGAAATTTTATTATTCGTTTTATTAATATTGCGTCTATTTGAACGGTTCAACGATCTACGTGCTTGAAAATGCTTATTTTAGCAAACAGCATGTTTGAGCTTTTATTCTGCGTTTTAACGCGTAAAACAGCATAAAACGTTGACAGGAATTTTTATTATTCGTTTTTATTTTTTATTGCGTCTATTTGAACGGTTCAACGATCTAAAATGCTTGAAAATGCTTATTTTAGCAAAACAGCACGTTTTGAGCTTTTAATCTGCGTTTTAACGCGTAAAACGCTTATAAAACGAGCGAAATTTTATTATTCGTTTTTAATTAATATTGCGTCTATTTGAACGATTTCAACGATCTAAAATGCTTGAAAATGCTTATTTTAGCAAAACAGCACGTTTGAGCTTTAATCTACGTTTTAACGCGTAAAACAACATAAAACGACGGAATTTTTATTATTCGTTTTTATTAATATTGCGTCTATTTGAACGATTTCAACGATCTAAAATCGCGAAAATGCTTATTTTAGCAAAACAGCACGTTTTGAGCTTTATTCTGCGTTTAACGCGTAAAACAACATAATAACGGCAGAAATTTTTTATTATTCGTTTTTTTTTTATTTTTATTGCGTCTATTTTGAACGATTTCAACGATCTAAAATGCTTGAAAATGCTTATTTTAGCAAAACAGCACGTTTGAGCTTTTAATCTGCGTTTAACGCGTAAAACAACATAAAACGACGAATTTTTGTTATTCGTTTTTTTTATTAATATTGCTTCTATTTGAACGATTTCAACGATCTAAAATGCTTGAAAATGCTTATTTTAGCGAAACAGCACGTTTTGAGCTGTAATCTGCGTTTTAACGCGTATAACAGCATAAAACGACAGAATTTTTATTATTCGTTTTTTATTAATATTGCGTCTATTTGAACGATCTAAAATGCTTGAAAATGCTTATTTTAGCAAAACAGCACGTTTTGAGCTTCTGCGTTTTTAACGCGTAAAACAGCTTATAAAACGACAGAAATTTTATTATTCCTTTTTTATTTTTATTTGCGTCTATTTGAACGATTTCAGCGATCTAAAATGCTTGAAAATGCTTATTTTAGCAAAACAGCACGTTTTGAGCTTTAATCTGCGTTTTAGCGCGTAAAACAGCATAAAACGACGAAATTTTATTATTCGTTTTTTTATTAATATTGCGTCTATTTGAAGACGATTTCAACGATCTAAAATGCTTGAAAATACTTATTTTAGCAAAACAGCACATTTTGAGCTTTATTCTGCGTTTAACGCGTAAAACAGCATAAAACGACGAAATTTTATTATTCGTTTTTATTTTTTATTGCGCGTCTATTTGAACGATTTCGAATCACAAAATGCTTGAAAAACATTTTAGCAAACAGCACGTTTTGAGCTTTAATCTGCGTTTTAACGCGTAAAACAGCATACAAAAACGACGAAATTTTTTATTATTCACGTTTTTTATTAATATTGCGTCTATTTGAAAGAGACGATTTCAACGATCTAAAATGCTTGAAATGCTTATTTTAGCAAAACAGCACGTTTTGACTTATTCTGCGTTTTTAACGCGTAAAAACAGCATAATAACGACAGAGAATTTTTATTATTCGTTTTTCATTTTTTATTGCGTCTATTTGAACATTTCAGCGATCTAAAATGCTTGAAAATGCTTATTTTTAGCAAACAGCACGTTTTGAGCTTTAATCTGCGTTTTTTAGCATGAAACAACATAGAAACGACGAATTTTATTATTCGTTTTTATTAATATTGCTTCTATTTGAAAAGACGATTTCAACGATCTAAAATGCTTGAAAATGCTTATTTTAGCGAAACAGCACGTTTGCAGAGCTTTAATCTGCGTTTTAACGCGTAAAAACAACATAAAAACGGCAGAAATTTTTATTATTCGTTTTTATTAATATTGCGTCTGTTTGAACGATTTCAACGATCTAAAATGCTTGAAAATGCTTATTTTAGCAAAACAGCATGTTTTGTGAGCTTTATTCTGCGTTTAACGCGTAAAGCAACATAAAAACGACAGGGTACATTATTCGTTTTTATTTTTTATTGCGTCTATTTAGACGGTTCAACGATTTAAAATGCTTGAAAATGTATTTTATAAAACAGCACGTTTGAGCACAATCTGCGTTTAACGCGTAAAACAGCATAAAACGGCAGAAATTTTTATTATTCGTTTTTATTAATATTGCGTCTATTTGAACGATTTCAACGATCTAAAATGGCAGAAAATGCTTATTTTAGCAAAACAGCACGTTTGAGCTTTTATTCTGCGTTTTAACGCGTAAAACAGCAAAACGACAAATTTTTATTATTCGTTTTTTATTTTTTATTACTCTGTTGAACGGTTTCAACGATCTAAAATGCTTGAAAATGCTTATTTTTAGCAAAACAGCACGTTTGAGCTTTAATCGCGTTTAACGCGTAAAACAACATAAAACGGCGAATTTTTTATTATTCGTTTTTTATTAATGTTGGCTATTTAGACGATTTCCAACGATCTAAAATGCTTGCGAAATGCTTATTTTAGCAAAACAGCGCGTTTTGAGCTTTATTCTGCGTTTTTAACGCGTAAAACAACATAAAACGACGAAATTTTTATTATTCGTTTTTTATTAATATTGCGTCTGTTGAACGATTTCCAACGTCTAAAATGCTTGAAAATGCTTATTTTAGCAGCAAAACAGCACGTTTGAGGCTTTAATCCGGCGTTTTAACGCGCGTAAAACAGCATAAAAACGCGACGAAATTTTTATTATTCGTTTTATTGTGCCGTCGTGCGGCGTTTAAGCGTCTAAAATGCTTGAAAATGATTATTTTAAGCAAAACAGCACGTTTTGAGCGCAATCTGCGTTTTAACGCGTAAAGCAGCATCGAAACGACAAAATTTTCCCAGTATTCGTTTTTAATTAATGTTGCGTCTATTTGAACGATTTCAACGATTTAAAATGCTTGAAAATGCTTATTTTAGCAAAACAGCACGTTTGGAAGGCGCAATCTGCGTTTAACGCGTAAAACAACATATAAAACGATTAAATTTTTATTATTCGTTTTATTTTTTATTGCGTCTATTTGAACGATTTTCAACGCTCTAAAATGCTTGAAAATGCTTATTTTAGCAAAACAGCACGTTTGAGTAATCTGCGTTTTAACGCGTAAAACAGCAATAAAACGACGAATTTTTATTATTCGTTTTTTATTAATATTGCTTCTATTTGAACGATTTCAACGATCTAAAATGCTTGAAAATGCTTATTTTATGAAACAGCACGTTTTGAGCTTTGATGCGTTTTAACGTAAAACAGCACTTAAAACGACAGGGAATTTTTATTATTCGTTTTTGTAATATTGCGTCTATTTGAACGATTTCAACGATCTAAAACCCTTTAGGAAACGACGACAAAACAGCGTTTTGAGCTTTTATTCTGCGTTTAACGCGTAAAACAACATAAAACGACAGAAATTTTATTATTCGTTTTTATTAATATTCGCGTCTATTTGAACGATTTCCAGCGATCCTAAATGCTTGAAAATGCTTATTTTAAACAGCACGTTTTGAGCTTTAATCTGCGTTTTAACGCGTAAAACAACATAAAATGACGAATTTTTTATTATTCGTTTTATTAATATTGCTTCTATTTAAAACGAGTTTCAACGATCTAAAATGCTTGAAAATGCTTATTTTAGCAAACAGCACGTTTGAGCTTTAATCTGCGTTTTAACGCGTAAAACAGCATAAAACGACGAAATTTTTATTATTCACGTTTTTATTTTTTGTGCGTCTATTTGATCGATTCCAGCTTGATCACAAACGCTTGAAAATGCTTATTTTAGCAAAACAGCACGTTTTGAGCTTTAATCTGCGTTTTAACGCGTAAAACAGCATAAAACGACGAATTTTTATTATTCGTTTTTATTAATATTGCTTCTATTTGAACGATTTCAACGATCTAAAATGCTTGAAAATGCTTATTTTTAGCAAAACAGCACGTTTTAGGCTTTATTCTGCGTTTTTAACGCGTAAAACAGCATAAAGCGACAGAAATTTTTATTATTCGTTTTGGTATTAATATTGCGTCTATTTGAACGATTTCAACGATCTAAAATGTGAAAATGTTTATTTTTAGCAGCAAAACAGCACGTTTTGAGCTTTAATCTGCGTTTTAACGCGTAAAAGCAGCATAAAAACGACAAAATTTTATTATTCGTTTTATTAATGTGCGTCTATTTGAACGATTTCAACGATCTAAAATGCTTGAAAATGCTTATTTTGTAGCAAAACAGCACGTTTTGAGCTTTATTCACCAGATTTTTAACGCGTAAAACAACATAAAAACGACGAAATTTTTATTATTCGTTTTATTAATATTGCGTCTGTTGAACGATTTCAACGATCACAAAATGGTTGAAAATGCTTATTTTAGCAAAACAGCACGTTTTGAGGCTTTTATTCTGCGTTTTAACGCGTAAAAACCGCATAATAACGACAATTTTATTATTCGTTTTTATTTTGTGCGTCTATTTGAACAGTTCCAACGATCTAAATGCTTGAAAATGCTTATTTTAGCGGCAAAACAGCACGTTTGAGCTTTTAATCTGCGTTTTAACGCGTAAAACAGCATAAAACGACGAATTTTTATTATTCGTTTTTATTAATGTGCTTCTATTTGAACGATTTCAACGATGATCTAAAATGCTTGAAAATGCTTATTTTAGCGAAACGGCACGTTTTGAGCTTTAATCTGCGTTTGTAGTAAACAGCATAAAAACGACGGAATTTTTATTATTCGTTTTTATTAATATTGCGTCTATTTGAACGATTTCAACGATCTAAAATGCTTGAAAATGCTTATTTTTGCAAAACAGCACGCGTTTTGGGCTTTATTCTGCGTTTTAACGCGTAAAACAGCATAAAACGGCAAATTTTATTATTCGTTTTTTTATTTTATTGCGTCTATTTGAACGATTTCAACGATCTAAAATGCTTGAAAATGCTTATTTTAGCAAACAGCGTTTGAGCTTTAATCTGCGTTTAACGCGTAAAGGCAACATAAAACGACGAAATTTTTTATTATTCGTTTTTTTATTAATGATATTGCGTCTATTGGAACGGTTCAACGATCTTAAATGCTTAAAAATGCTTATTTTAGCAAAACAGCACGTTTTTAAGCTTTTATTCATACGTTTTAACGCGTAAACAGCATAAAACGACAGAATTTTTATTATTCGTTTTATTTTTTATTGCGTCTATTTGAACGATTTGAACGATCTAAAATGCTTGAAAATCTTATTTTAGCAAAACAGCGTTTTTGAGCTTTAATATGCGTTTAACTCGTAAAACAGCATAAAAACGACGAATTTTTATTATTCGTTTTTGGTAATATTGCTTCTATTTGAACGATTTCAGCGATCTAAAATGGCGAAAATGCTTATTTTAGCAAAACAGCGCGTTTGAGCTTTATTCTGCGTTTTAACGCGTAAAACAGCATAAAAACGATGAAATTTTATTATTCGTTTTTTTTATTTTATTGCGTCTATTTGAACGATTTCCAACGATCAAATGCTTGAAAATACTTATTTTAGCAAAACAGCACGTTTGAGCGTTAATCTGCGTTTTAACGCGTAAAACAGCAATGCATTGACAGATTTTTGGTATTCGTTTTATTAATATTGCGTCTATTTAGGCGATTTCAACGATCTAAAATGCTTGAAAATGCTTATTTTTAGGAAACAGCACGTTTGAGCTTTAATCTGCGTTTTAACGCGTAAAACAGCATAAAACGACGAATTTTTATTATTCGTTTTTATTAATATTGCTTCTTTTTGAACGATTTCAACGATCTAAAATGCTTGAAAATGCTTATTTTAGCAAAACAGCGTTTTTGAACTTTAATCTGCGTTTTAACGCGTAAAACAACATAAAAACGACGGAAATTTTTATTATTCGTTTTATTAATATTGCGCGTCTATTTGAACGATTTCAACGATCTAAAATGCTTGAAAATGCATATTTAGCAAAACAGCACGTTTTGAGCTTTTAATCTGCGTTTTAACGCGTAAAACAACAAAAAACGACAATTTTTTATTATTCGTTTTATTAATATTGCTTCTATTTGAACGATTTCAGCGATCTAGATAGCGAAAATGCTTATTTTTGGCAAATCAGCACGTTTTGAACTTTTGTCTGCGTTTTAACGCGTAAAACAGCATAAAATCGACAGGGAATTTTATTATTCGTTTTTATTAATATTGCGTCTATTTGAACGATTTCAACGATCGTGCTTGAAAATTCTTATTTTAGCAGCAAAACAGCACGTTTTGAGCTTTAATCTGCGTTTTAACGCGTAAAACAGCATAAAAGACGAAATTTTATTCGTTTTTATTAATATTGCACGTCATTTGAACGATTTCCAGCGATCACAAAATGCTTGAAAATGCTTATTTAGCAAAACAGCAGCACGTTTTTGAGCTTTTAATCTGCGTTTTAACGCGTAAAACAGCATAAAATGACGATTTTTTTGTTTATTCGTTTTTATTAATATTGCTTCTATTTAAACGATTTCAACGATCTAAAATGCTTGAAAATGCTTATTTTTATAAAACAGCACGTTTGAGCTTTTAATCTGCGTTTAACGCGTAAAACAACATAAAAACCACGAAATTTTTTATTATTCGTTTTTTATTAATATTGCTTCCTGTTGAACGATTTCAACGATCTAAAATGCTTGAGAATGCCTTTATTTTAGCAAAACAGCGCGTTTGAGCACAATCTGCGCGTTTAGCGCGTAAAACAGCATAAAACGACGAATTTTTATTATTCGTTTTATTAATATTGCGTCGATTTGAACGATTTCAGCGATCTAAAATGCTTTAAAATGTTTGGCGCTGGCGGCGTTTGGGCTTTAATCTGTGTTTTAACGCGTAAAACAGCATAAAACGACGAATTTTTATTATTCGTTTTTATTAATATTGCCTCTATTTGAACGATTTCAACGATCTAAAATGCTTGAAAATGCTTATTTTAGCAAAACAGCAATCTGCGTTTTAACGCGTAAAACAGCATAAAACGACAGAATTTTTATTATTCGTTTTTTATTAATATTGCACACTCTATTTGAACGATTTCAACGATCTAAAATGCTTGAAAATGCTATTTTAGCAAAACAGCACGTTTTGAGCTTTAATCTGCGTTTTTAACGCGTGAAGCAACATAAAACGACGAATTTTTATTAATCGTTTTTATTAATATTAGCTTCTATTTGAACGATTTCAACGATCTAAAATGCTTGAAAATGCTTATTTTAGCAAAACAGCACGTTTTGAGCTTTATTCTGCGTTTTAACGCGTAAATCCAGCATAAAACGACGAAATTTTTTATTATTCGTTTTATTTTTATTGCGTCTATTTGAACAGTTTCAACGATCTAAAATGCTTTAGAAAATACTTATTTTAGCAAAACAGCAGCACGTTTGAGCTTTTAATCTGCGTTTTTAACGCGTAAAACAACATAAAACGATGGGGAATTTTATTATTCGTTTTTATTTTATTGCATCTATTTGAACAGTTCAACTTGATCTAAAATGCTTGAAAATGCTTATTTTAGCAAAACAGCACGTTTGAGCTTTAATCTACGTTTTAACGCGTAAAACAGCAACATAAAAACGACGAATTTTTTATTATTCGTTTTTATTAATATTGCCTATTTGAACGATTTCAACGATCTAAAATACGCTTGAAAATCTTATTTTAGCAAAACAGCACGTTTGAGCTTTATTCTGCGTTTTAACGCGTAAAACAACATAAAAGTGACAGGAATTTTTATTATTCGTTTTATTAATGTGCGTCTATTTGAAGACGGTTCAACGATCTAAATGCTTGAAAATGCTTATTTTAGCAAAACAGCACGTTTGAGCTTTAATCTGCGTTTTAGCGCGTAAAACAACGCATAAAAAACGACAGAATTTTTATTATTCGTTTTTATTTTTTATTTGCACGTCTATTTGAACGATTTCCAGCGATCTAAAATGCTTGAAAATGCTTATTTTTAGCAAAACAGCGCACGTTTTGAGCGTTAATCTGCGATTTTAATGCGTAAACAGCATAAAAACGACAATTGCAGTATTCGTTTTATTAATATTGCTTCTATTTGAACGATTTCAACGATCTAAAATGCTTGAAAATACTTATTTTAGCGGCAAAACAGCACGTTTTGAGCTTTATTCTGCGTTTTAACGCGTAAAACAACATAAAACGACGAAATTTTTATTCGTTTTGTGTATTGCGTCTATTTGAGCGATTTCAACGATCGTCTTGAAAATGCTTATTTTATAAAACAGCACGTTTTGAGCTTTAATCATGCATTTTAACGCGTAAAACAGCATAAAAAATGACAATTTTTATTATTCGTTTTTTTATTAATATTGCTTCTATTTAAACGATTTCAACGATCTAAAATGGCGAAAATTCTTGTTTAGCAAAACAGCACGTTTTGAGCTTTAATCTGCGTTTTAACGCGTAAAACAGCATAAAACGACGAAATTTTTATTATTCGTTTTTATTAATATTTGAAAGCCTGTTGAACGATTTCAACGATCTAAAAATGCTTGAAAATGCTTATTTTAGCAAAACAGCACGTTTTGAGCTTTAATCAGCGTTTTAACGCGTAGTAGCATAAAACGACGAAATTTTTATTATTCGTTTTATTAATATTGCGTCTATTTGAACGATTTCAACGATGCAAAATGCCCGAAAATGCTTATTTTAGCAAAACAGCACGTTTGAGCTTTAATCTGCGTTTTAACGTAAAACAGCATAAAAACGACGAATTTTTATTATTCGTTTTTTTTTTATTAATATTAACTTCTATTTGAACGATTTCAACGATCTAAAATGCTTGAAAATACTTATTTTAGCAAAACAGCACATTTAAAGCTTTAATCTGCGTTTTAACGCGTAAAACAGCATAAAAACGACGAATTTTTATTATTCGTTTTTATTAATATTGCACGTCTATTTTGAACGATTTCAGCGATCTAAAATGCTTTAAAATGCTTATTTTAGCAAAACAGCACGTTTGAGCTTTAATCAGCGTTTTAACGCGTAAAACAACATAAAAACGGCAGAAATTTTTATTATTCGTTTTTTATTAATATGCGTCTATTTGAACGATTTCAACGATCTAAAATGCTTGAGAATGCTTATTTTAGCAAAACAGCACGTTTGAGCTTTAATCTGCGTTTTTAACGCGTAAAACAGCATAAAAACGACGAATTTTTTATTATTCGTTTTTGTTAATGTGCTTCTATTTGAAGACGATTTCAACGATAAAATGCTTGAAAATGCTTATTTTAGCAAAACAGCACGTTTGAGCTTTAATCTGCGTTTAACGCGTAAAACAGCATAAAAGACGAAATTTTATTATTGGTTTTAATATTGCGTCTATTTAGACGATTTCCAACGATCTAAAATGCTTGAAAATACTTATTTTTAGCAAAACAGCACGTTTTGAGGCTTTTAATCGTTTTGCTTAGCGTAAAACAGCATAAAATGACGATTTTTTTATTATTCGTTTTTATTAATATTGCTTCTATTTAAACGGTTCAACGATCTAAAATGCTTGAAAATGCTTATTTTAGCAAAACAGCACGTTTTGAGCTTTTAATCTGCGTTTTAACGCGCCGAAACGCATAAAACGACAGGAATTTTTATTATTCGTTTTATTAATATTGCTTCTATTTGAAAACGATTTCAACGATCTAAAATGCTTGAGAATGCTTATTTTTAGCAAAACAGCACGTTTTGAGCTTTAATCTGCGTTTAACGCGTAAAACAGCATAAAAACGACGAATTTTTTTATTATTCGTTTTTATTAATATTGCGTCGATTTGGGGCGTTTAACGATCTAAAATGCTTGAAAATGCTTATTTTAGCAAAACAGCACGTTTTGAGTTTTAATCTGCGTTTTAACGCGTAAAACAGCAAAAAAATGACGAATTTTTATTTTTTTCGTTTTTATTAATATTGCTTCTATTTAAACGATTTCAACGATCTAAAATGCTTGAAAATGTTTATTTAGCAAAAACAGCACGTTTTGAGTTTTTAATCTCGTTTTAACGCGTAAAACAGCATAAAAAACGAATTTTTATTATTCTTTTTTATTTTATTGCGTCTATTTGATCGATTCCAACGATCAAAAACGCTTGAAAATGTTTTTTAGCAAAACAGCACGTTTTGAGCTTTAATCTGCGTTTTAACGCGTAAAACAGCATAAAACGACGAATTTTTTATTATTCGTTTTATTAATATTGCTTCTATTTGAAACGATTTCAACGATCTAAAATGCTTGAAATGCTTATTTTAGCAAAACAGCACGTTTTGAGCTTTTATTCTGCGTTTTAACGCGTAAAGCATAAAAACACGAAATTTTATTATTCGTTTTTATTAATATTGCGTCTATTTGAACGATTTCAACGATCTAAAATGCTTGAAAATGTTTATTTTAGCAAAAACAGCACGTTTTGAGCTTTAATCTGCTTTTTAACGCGTAAAACAGCATAAAAACGACGAAATTTTTTTATTATTCGTTTTTATTAATATTGCGTCTATTTGAAGGGATTTCAACGATCTAAAATGCTTGAAAATGCTTATTTTAGCAAAAACAGAGTTTTGAGCTTTTATTCTGCGTTTTAACGCGTAAAACAGCATAAAACGACGAAATTTTTATTATTCGTTTTTATTAATATTGCGTCTATTTGAACGATTTCAACGATCTAAAATGGTTGAAAATGCTTTTTTTTAGCAAAACAGCACGTTTTGAGCTTTATTCTGCTTTTTAACGCGTAAACCGCATAATAACGACGAAATTTTTATTATTCGTTTTTATTTTTATTGCGTCTATTTGAACGATTTCAACGATCTAAAATGCTTGAAAATGCTTATTTTAGCAAACAGCACGTTTTGGGGTTTTTAATCTGCGTTTTAACGCGTAAAACAGCATAAAAAACGACGAATTTTTTATTATTCGTTTTTATTAATATTGCTTCTATTTGAACGATTTCAACGATCTAAAATGCTTGAAAATGCTTATTTTAGCGAAACAGCACGTTTTGAGCTTTAATCTGCGTTTTAACGCGAAAAACAGCATAAAAACGACGAAATTTTTTTATTCTTTTTTTATTAATATTGCTTCTATTTGAACGATTTAAACGATCTAAAATGCTTGAAAATTTTATTTTGCAAAAAGACTTTTTGAGTTTATTCTGCGTTTTAACGCGTAAAACAGCATAAAACAAAATTTTTTTTTTCGTTTTTATTTTTATTGCGTCTATTTGAACGATTTCAACGATCAAAATGCTTGAAAATTTTTTATTTTAGCAAAACAGAGTTTTGGGGTTTAATCTGTTTTTTTAACGCGAAAAACAGAAAATAAAAGACAAATTTTTATTACGTTTTTTTTTAAATTTGCCTATTTACGTTTTCAAGATCTAAAATGCTTGAAAAGCTTATTTTAGAAAAACAGCACGTTTTGAGTTTAATCTGCGTTTTAACGCGAAAAAACAGCAAAAAAAACACAAAATTTTTATTATTCGTTTTTTTTAAATTTGCTTCTTTTGAACGATTTCAACGATCTAAAAGCTTGAAAATGTTATTTTAGCAAAAAGCACTTTTTAAATTTAATCTGCGTTTTAACGCGTAAAACAGCAAAAAAACGACAAAATTTTTTATTATTCTTTTTTATTAATATTGCGTCATTTGAATTTTTTAACGATCAAAAAATGCTTAAAATGTATTTTAGCAAACAGCACGTTTTGATTTAATCTGCGTTTTAACGCGTAAAACAGAAAAAAAACGACAATTTTTTTATTATTCGTTTTATTAATATTGCTCTATTTGAAGATTTAACGATCTAAAATGTTAAAAAATGCTTATTTTAGCAAACAGTGTTTTAAACTTTAATCTGCGTTTTAACGCGTAAAACAGCAAAAAAACGACAAAATTTTTTTATTATTCGTTTTTTTTAAATTTGCGTCTATTTGAACGATTTCAACGATCAAAAAATGTTTGAAAATTTATTTTAGCAAAACAGCACTTTTTGAGCTTTAATCTGCGTTTTAACGTAAAACAGCATAAAAAAACGAAATTTTATTATTCGTTTTTATTAATATTGCTCTATTTGAACGATTTAACGATCTAAAATGCTTGAAAATGCTTATTTTGAAAACAGCACGTTTTGAGCTTTAATCTGCGTTTTAACGCGAAAAACAGCATAAAAGACGATTTTTTTTTATTCGTTTTTATTTATTGTTTCTATTTAAACGATTTCAACGATCTAAAATGCTTAAAAATGTTATTTTGCAAAAAGCAGTTTTGAGCTTTAATCTGCTTTTTAACCCGCGTAAAACAGCATAAAACCAGAAATTTTTATTTTTCGTTTTTATTTATTGCTTCTATTTGAAGGGATTTCAACGATCTAAAATGCGAAAATGCATTTTAGCAAAACAGCACGTTTTGAGCTTTAATCTGCGTTTTAACGCGTAAAACAGCATAAAACGACGAATTTTTTATTATTCGTTTTTATTAATTTTGGGTTTTTTTGAACGATTTCAACGATCAAAAAATGCTTAAAATGTTTATTTTAGAAAAAAGCACGTTTTGAGTTTTTTAATCTGGTTTTAACGCGTAAAACAGCATAAAAAAGAAATTTTTTATTATTCTTTTTTTATTAATATTCCCTCTATTTAAAAGATTTCAACGATCTAAAATGCTTGAAAATGCTTTTTTTTGGCAAAAACAGCACGTTTTGGTTTAATCTGCTTTTTAACGCGAAAAAGAAAAAAAACGACAAAATTTTTTTTATTATTCGTTTTTATTTATTGCGTCTTTTTGAACGATTTCAACGATTAAAATGCTTGAAAATGCTTATTTTAGCAAAACAGCACTTTTTTGGGCTTTAATCGCGTTTTAAGCGAAAAACAGCATAAAACGACAAATTTTTTTATTATTCGTTTTTATTAATATTGCTTCTTTTTGGGAACGATTTCAACGATCAAAAAGGGTTTTTTAAAATGTTTTTAATTTTAGCAAAACAGCACGTTTTGAGTTTTTCGCTTTTTAACGCGTAAAACAGCATAAAACGACGAAATTTTTTTTACCCTTTTTTAAAATTGGTTTTTTTAAACGTTTTCCCAACGATTTTAAAATGCTTGAAAAGGGTTTTATTTTAGAAAAACAGCACGTTTTGTTTTTTAACCGCCCAAACGCGAAAAACAGCAAAAAAATGACAAATTTTTTTATTTTTTTCTTTTTTATTAATATTGCTTCTATTTAAACGTTTTCCCAACGATCTAAAATGTTTTGAAAATTTTTTATTTTAGCAAAAAAAACACGTTTTAAGTTTTAACTGCGTTTTAACGGAAAACGTTAAAAAGACGAAATTTTTTTATTTTTCGTTTTTTTAATTTTGGGCTTCTATTTGAACGATTTCAACGATCTAAAAATGCTTGAAAATTTTTTTTTTAAAAACAGCACGTTTTGAGTTTTAATCGCGAACGCGAAAAACAGCAAAAAAAAGACAAAATTTTTTTATTATCTGTTTTTTTAATATTGCTTCTTTTAAAAAACGATTTCAACGATCTAAAATCTTGAAAAATGTTTTTATTTTAGCAAAACAGCACGTTTTGATTTTTAACCCCTTTTTTAACGCGAAAAAAACAGCAAAAAAACGACAAAATTTTTATTATTCGTTTTTATTAATTTTTGCTTCATTTAAAACGATTTCAACGATCTAAAATGCTTGAAAATGCTTTTTTTAGAAAAAACAGCACTTTTTTAAGCTTTAACGGAACCGAAAAAACAGCAAAAAAAACGACGAATTTTTTATTATTCGTTTTTAAATTTTGGGCCCATTTGAAGGGGATTTCAACGATTAAAAATGTTTTAAAATGTTTTTATTTTAGCAAAACAGAACGTTTTGAGCTTTAATCGGTTTTAACGCGAAAAACAGCAAAAAAAACGACAAAATTTTTTATTATTCGTTTTTTTTAAATTCCCTCTATTTGCGATTTAAAAGGGACCAAAAAAATGCTTAAAAATTTCCCTTTTTTAGAAAAAACAGCACGTTTTTTTTTTAATCTGCGTTTTAAGGGAAAAAACAGCATAAAAAACGACGTTTTTTTATTACCCCGTTTTTTTTAAATTTTTTTATTTGAACGATTTAAACCGTTTCAAAATGTTTGAAAATGTTTATTTTAGAAAAAACAGCACTTTTTTGAGCTTTAATCTGCGTTTTAACGCGTAAAACAGCATAAAAACGACGAAATTTTTATTATTCGTTTTTATTAATATTTCTATTTGAACGATTTCAAATAATTGATTTAAAATGCTTGAAAATGCTTTTTGAGCAAACAGCACGTTTTGAGCTTCTACTGCATTTTAACGCAAAATTTAAAACGTTTTTATTATTCGCTTTTATTTTATTGTGTCTATTTGAAGATTTCAAACGATCTAAAATGCTTGAAACAGTTTACTTTAGCAAACAGCACGTTTTGAGCGTTAATCTGCGTTTTAGTAAACACGCATAAAACGACGAATTTTTATTATTCGTTTTATTAATATTGCTTCTATTTGAACGATTTCAACGATCTAAAATGCTTGAAAAGTTATTTAGCAAAACAGCACGTTTTGACTTTATTCTGCGTTTAAGGGTAAATAAAACGACGAAATTTTTATTATTCGTCTTTTAATATTCCATTTGAGCTGATTTAACGATCTAAAATGCTTGAAATGGCTTATTTTAGCAAAACAGCTTTAGTTAATCAAAATTTTTTAACCGTAAATACATAAAATGACGAATTTTTATTTTTCCCTTTTATAATATTGTTTTTTACATTCAACGATCTAAAATGCTTGAAAATTTTCTTTTAGCAAAACAGCACGTTTAGTTTAATCTGCGTTTTAACGCGTAAACAGCATAAAACGATTTAAATTTTACGTCTTTATGCTAAATTGCTTCTATTTGAACGCACTTTCAGATCTAAAATGCTTTAAAGCTTATTTTAGCAAAACAGCACGTTTTTTTAATCAGCGTTTTAATCATTAAAAAGATTAACGACGTAAATTTTTGATTCGTTTTTATTAATATTGCCATTTGAACGATTTCAACGATCAAAATACTTGAAAATGCTTATTTAAAGCAAAACAGCACGTTTTGAGTTTTTAATCTGCGTTTTAATTGAAAAGCATAAAAACAACAAAATTTTTTTTTTTTTTTTTTCCCAATTTTTTTAAACCCCAAAAAAAAAAAGGAAAAAAAAATTTTTTTTTTTTTTTCCAAAAAAAAAAATTTTTTTTAAAAAATTTTTTTTTTCCCCCTTTTTTAAATTTTTTTTTTTTAAAAAAAAAAAAAAAGGAATTTTTTAATTTTTTTTTTTAAAAAAAAAAAAAATTTTTAAAACTTTTTTTTTTTTTAAAAAGGGAAAAAAAATTTTTTTTCCCTTTTAAACCAAAAAAGGTTTTTTTTTTTTTTAAAAAAAAAAAAATTTTTTTTTTTTTTTAAAAAAAGGTTTTTTAAAAAAAACCTTTTAAAAAAAAAATTTTTTTAAAAAAACATTTTTGGGGTTTTTTTTTTTTTTAAAAAGGCCCCCCTTTTTTTTAAATTTTTAAATTTTTTTTTTTAAAAAAAACCTTTTGGTTTTTAAAATTTTTTTAAAAAAACCGAAAAAAAATTTTTTTTTAAACCTTTTTTTAAAAAAACCTTTTTTTTTCCTTTTTTTTTTAAAAAATTTTTGGTTTTTTTAAAAAACCCCGGGGGTTTTTTTCTTTTTTAAAAAAACCCCCGGGGTTTTTTTTTTAAAAAAAAAAAAATTTTTTTAAAATTTTTTTAATTTTTTTTTTAAAAAAACCTTTTTTAAAACCTTTTTAAACCAAAAAATTTTAAAACCAAAATTTTTTTTTGAAAAAAAACGTTTTTTTTCCCAAAAATTGCAAAAAAAATTTTTTTGAAAACCCTTTTAATTTTTTCTGCGTTTTAACGCGTAAAACAGCGAAAAATTTAAAACGAACGAAATTTAAACTGAAAAAAGTTTCCGTTTTTATTTTTAATAAACCCCCTTTTTTTTTTTCCCCGTTTTTTTTAATCTGCTTTTTAAGAAACAGCATAAAACGACGAATTTTTATTATCGTTTTAAATATTCTTCTATTTGAACGATTTCAACGATCAAAATGCTTAAAAATTATTTTAGCAAAACAGCACGTTTTGAGCTTTATCGCGTTTTAACGCGTAAAACAGCATAAAACGACGAAATTTTTTATTATTCGTTTTTATTAATATTGCGTCTATTTGAACGATTTCAACGATTTAAAATGCTTGAAAATGCTTTTTTTAGCAAAACAGCACGTTTTGAGTTTTAAATTCGCTTTTTTAACGCGTAAAACAGCATAAAAACGACAAATTTTTTATTATTCGTTTTTATTAATATTGCGTCTATTTGAAGGGATTTCAACGATCTAAAATGCTTGAAAATGCTTATTTTAGCAAAACAGCACGTTTTGAGCTTTTAATTCTGCGTTTTAACGCGTAAAACAGCATAAAACGACGAAATTTTTATTATTCGTTTTTATTAATATTGCTTCTATTTGAACGATTTCAACGATCTAAAATGCTTGAAAATGCTTATTTTAGCAAAACAGCACGTTTTGAGCTTTAATCGCGTTTAACGCGTAAACAGCATAAAACGACAGAATTTTTATTATTCGTTTTTATTAATATTGCGTCTATTTGAACGATTTCAACGATCTAAAATGCTTGAAAATGCTTATTTAGCAAAACAGCACGTTTTGAGCTTTAATCTGCGTTTTAAGCGTAAAACAGCTTATAAAAACGACGAATTTTTTATTATTCGTTTTATTAATATTGCTCTGTTGACGATTTCCACGATCTAAAATGCTTGAAAATGCTTATTTTAGCAAAACAGCTAAGTTTTGAGCTTTATTCTGCGTTTTACGCGAAAGCAGCATAAAACGACGAAATTTTTATCGTTTTTTATTAATATTGCGTCTATTTGAACGATTTCAACGATTTAAAATGCTTGAAAATGCTTATTTAGCAAAACAGCACGTTTTGAGCTTTAATCTGCGTTTTAACGCGTACAACAGCATAAAAACGACGAAATTTTATTATTCGTTTTTATTAATATTGCTCTATTTGAACGATTTCAACGATCTAAAATGCTTGAAAATGCTTATTTTACAAAACAGCACGTTTTGAGCTTAATCTGCGTTTTAAGCGTAAAACAGCATAAAACGACGAATTTTTATTATTCGTTTTTATTAATATTGCTTCTATTTGAACGATTTCAACGATCTAAAAATGCTTGAAAATGATTATTTTAGCAAAACAGCACGTTTTGAGTTTAATCTGCGTTTTAACGCGTAAAACAGCATAAAAACGACGAAATTTTATTATTCGTTTTTATTAATATTGCGTCTATTTGAACGATTTCAACGATTTAAAATGCTTGAAAATGCTTATTTTAGCAAAACAGCACGTTTTGAGTTTTAATCTGCGTTTTAACGCAAAAACAGCATAAAAACACGTTTTTTTAATTTTTATTTTTTTAAATATTGCTTCTTTTGAACGATTTCAACGATCAAAAAATGCTTGAAAATGTTTTATTTTAAAAACAGCACGTTTTATTTTAATCGCGTTTTAACGCGTAAAAACACATAAAACACAAAATTTTTATTATTCGTTTTTATTTATTGCGTCTATTTGAACATTTCAACGATTTTAAAAAAAGCGAAAAATGCTTATTTTGCAAAACAGCACTTTTTGAGCTTTAATCTGCGTTTTAAAGCAAAAAAGAAAAAAAAACGACAAAATTTTTTTTATTTTTTTTAAATTTATTGCTCTTTTTGAACGATTTCAACATCTAAAAATGCTGAAAATGTTTTTTTGAAAAAAGAGTTTTGAGTTTAATCTGCTTTTTTAACGGAAAACAGCATAAAAACGAATTTTTTTAAATCGTTTTAAATATTGCTTCTATTTGAACGATTTAACGATCAAAAAATGCTTAAAAATGTTTTTTACAAAACAGCACGTTTGAGTTTTTTTCGCGTTTTAACGCAAAAAAACATAAAAAGACAAAATTTTTATTATTCTTTTTTAAATAGGCCTATTTAACGATTTCAACGATCAAAAAATGCTTAAAAATTTATTTTAGCAAAACGGTTTTGAGTTTAATCGGTTTTAACGCGTAAAACAGCAAAAAACGACAAATTTTATTATTCGTTTTTATTAATATTGCTCTATTTGAACGATTTCAACGATCAAATGCGGTGCTTTTTTAAAAAACAGCACGTTTTGAGCTTTAATCTGCTTTTTAAAACGAAAAACAGCATAAAAAAACGACGAATTTTTATTATTCGTTTTTTAATATTGCTCATTTGAACGATTTCAACGATCAAAAATGTTTTAAAATTTATTTTAGAAAAAACAGCACGTTTTGATTTTTAACGGGTTTTTAACGCGAAAACCCCAAAAAAAACGACAAAATTTTTATTATTCGTTTTTATTAATATTGCTCTATTTGAACGTTTTCCCCAACGATTTAAAATGCTTAAAAAATGTTTTTTGGCCCAAAACAGCACGTTTTGAGTTTATTCTGCTTTTTAAACGCAAAAACAGCAAAAAAAACGAGAAATTTTTTTTTTCTTTTTTTATTAATATTGCGCATTTGAACGACAACGATCAAAAAATGCTTGAAAATGCTTTTTAGCAAAACAGCACTTTTTGAGTTTTTTTCTGCGTTTAACGCAAACAGCTAAAACGACGAAATTTTTATTACGTTTTTATTAATATTCCATTTGAACGATTTAACGATCTAAAATGCTTGAAAATGCTTTTTTTTTGCAAAACAGCACGTTTTGAGCTTTAATCAGTTTTTAACGCGTCCAGCAAAAAAACGACGAAATTTTTATTATTCGTTTTTATTAATATTGCGTCATTTGAACGATTTCAACGATCTAAAATGCTTGAAAATGCTTTTTTTAACAAAACAGCCGTTTTGACCCTTAATCGCTTTTTAAAGCAAAACAGATAAAAACGACAATTTTTTTTTCTTTTTATTAATATTGTTTTATTTGACGATTTCAACGATTAAAATGCTTGAAATGTTATTTTAGAAAAACAGCACTTTTTGGGTTTTTAACTGCTTTAACCGAAAACAGCATAAAAACGAGAATTTTTTTATTATCGTTTTATTAAATTGCTCTATTTGAACGATTTCAACGATTTAAAATGCTTGAAAGTTATTTTGGCAAAACAGTTTTTTTAAACGCTTTTTAACGCGTAAAACAGCAAAAAGAGAAATTTTATTATTCTTTTTTTATTTTATTGCTCTATTTGAACGATTTCAACGATTAAAATGCTTGGGGCTTTTTTGAAAAACAGATTTTTTGGGCAAATCTGCGTTTTAACGCGAAAAACAGCATAAAACGACGAATTTTTATTATTTTTTTTTATTATTGCTTCTATTTGAACGATTTCCGATCTAAAATGCTTGAAAATGCTTATTTTAGCAAAACAGCACGTTTTGAGTTTATTCGCGTTTTAACGCGTAAAAGCAAAAAAACGGAAATTTTTATTATTCGTTTTTTTTAAATTTGCGTCAGAACGATTTCCGATCAAAAAAATGCTGAAAATGCTTATTTTAGCAAAACAACGTTTTGAGTTTAACGCTTTTAACGCGTAAACAGCATAAAAACGACGAAATTTTTTTATTTTTTTTATTTTTATTGCGTCTTTTTTGAACGATTTCAACGATCTAAAATGCTAAAAAAGCTTATTTTACAAAACAGCACGTTTTTGAGCTTAATCTGCTTTTTAATGCGTAAAACAGCAAAAAAAAACGAAATTTTTATTATTCGTTTTTTTTAAATATTGCTTTATTTAAACGATTTCAACGACAAAATGCGAAAATGTTATTTTGCAAAACAGCACGTTTTGAGCTTTAATCTGCGTTTTAACGCGTAAAACAGCATAAAAACGACGAAATTTTATTATTCGTTTTATATATTTATTGCGTCTATTTGAACGATTTCAACGATCTAAAATGCTTGAAAATGCTTATTTTAGCAAAAACAGCACGTTCTTAGCTTTAATCTGCGTTTTAACGCGTAAAACCGCATAAAAACGACGTGAATTTTTATTATTCGTTTTTATTAATATTGCTTCTATTTGAACGATTTCAACGATCTAAAATGCTTGAAATGCTTTATTTTAGCAAAAACAGCACGTTTTGAGTTTATTCTGCGTTTTAACGCGCGTAAAACAGCATAAAAACGACGAAATTTTTATTATTCGTTTTTACATTACTATTGCGTCTATTTGAGCGAATTTCAACGATCTAAAAATGCCGGAAAATGCTTATTTGTGCTAAAATACAATGTTTTGAGCTTTAATCTGCATTTTAACGCGTAAACAGCATAAAAAATGACGAATTTTTTATTATCTGCCTTTTTATTAATATTTCGCTTCTATTTTTAAACGATTTCAACGATCTAAAATGCTTGAAAATTTTATTTTAAAGCAAAAACAGCACGTTTTTGAGTTTTAATCTGCGTTTTAACGCAAAACAGCATAAAAACGACGAAATTTATTATTCGTTTTTATTAATATTGGCTTCTATTTGAAACGATTTCAACGATCTAAAATGCTTGAAAATGCTTATTTAGCAAAACAGCACGTTTTGAGTTTAATCTGCGTTTTAACGCGTAAAACAGCATAAAAAACGACGAAATTTTATTATTCGTTTTATATTTATTGCGCTCCATTTGAACGATTTCAAACGATCTAAAATGCTTGAAATGCTTATTTTAGCAAACAGCACGTTTTGAGCTTTTTAATCTGCGTTTAACGCGTAAACCGCATAAAAACGACGAATTTTTTATTATTCCGTTTTTTACTACCATTATTGCTTCTATCGGAACGATTTCAACGATCTAAAATGCTTGGAAAATGCTTATTTTAGCAAAACAGCACGTTTTGAGCTTTATTCTGCGTTTTAACGCGTAAAACAGCATATAAAAACGACGAAATTCTTTTATTATCTGTTTTATTAATATTGCGTCTATTTGAACGATTTCAACGATCTAAAAATGCTTGAAAATGCTTATTTTAAAGCAAAACAGCACGTTTTTGAGTTTTAATCTGCGTTTTAACGCGTAAAAACAGCATAAAACGACGAAATTTTTATTATCGTTTTTATTAATATTGGCGTCTATTTGAACGATTTCAACGATCTAAAATGCTTGAAAATGCTGGCCTTTAGCAAACAGCACGTTTTGAGTTTTAATCTGCGTTTTAACGCGTAAAACAGCATAAAAACGACGAATCTCTTATTATTCGTTTTTATTACGCATTGCTTCGCCGAACGATTTCAACGATCTAAATGCTTGAAAATGCTTTATCGAGCAAAACAGCACGTTTTGAGCTTTAATCTGCGTTTAACGCATAAAACAGCATAAAACGACGAAATTTTGCTATTCGTTTTTATTAATATTGCGTCTATTTGAACGATTTCAACGATCTAAAATGCTTGAAAACGCTTATTTTAGCAAAACAGCACGTTTTGAGTTTTATCGCGCCAACGCGTAAACAGCATAAAACGACGAAATTTTTATTATTCGTTTTACTTTTTATTGCGTCTATTTGAACGATTTCAACGATCTAAAATGCTTGAAAATGCTTATTTTAGCAAAACAATACGTTTTGAGTTTAATCTGCGTTTTAACGCGTAAACAGCATAAAAACGACGAATTTTTTATTATTCGTTTTTATTAATATTGTTTCTATTTGAACGATTTTAACGATCTGCACGTTTAGAAAATGTTTATTTTAGCAAGCAAAACAGCACGTTTTGAGTTTTAATCTGCGTTTTAACGCGTAAAACAGCATAAAACGACGAAATTTTTTATTATTCGTTTTATTAATATTGCGTCTATTTGAACGATTTCAACGATCTAAAATGCTTGAAAATATTTTAGCAAAACAGCACGTTTTTGAGCTTTAATCAGCGTTTTAACGCGTAAAACAGCATAAAACGACGAAATTTTATTATTATTCGTTTTATTAATATTGCGTCTATTTTGAACGATTTTCAACGATCTAAAATACTTGAAAATGCTTATTTTAGCAAAACAGCACGTTTTGAGTTTAATCTGCGTTTAACGCGTAAACAGCATAAAATCGACGAATTTTATTATCTGTTTTATTAATATTGCTTCTATTTGAACGATTTCAACGATCTAAAATGCTTGAAAATGCTTATTTTAGCAAAACAGCACGTTTTGAGTTTCAATCTGCGTTTTAACGCGTAAACAGCATAAAACACGAATTTTATTATTCCGTTTTTATTATCATTGCGTCTATATTTGAACGATTTCAACGATCTAAAATGCTTGAAAATACTTTTTATTTTAGCAAAACAGCACGTTTTGAGTTTAATCTGCGTTTAACGCGTAAAACAGCATAAAACGACGAATTTTTAATATTCGTTTTTATTAATATTGCTTCATTTGAACGATTTCAACGATCTAAAATGCTTGAAATGCTTATTTTAGCAAAAATGGCAGCACGTTTTTGAGCTTTAATCTGCGTTTTAACGCGTAAATAGCATAAAAAAACGACAAAAATTTTTATTATTCGTTTTTATTAATATTACGTCTATTTGAACAATTCTAAACGATCTAAAATGCTTGAAAATGCTTATTTTAGCAAAACAGCACGTTTTGAGTTTTAATCTGCGTTTAACGCGTAAAACAGCATAAAAACGATTTAATTTTATTATTCGTTTTTATTAATATTGCGTCTATTTGAACGATTTCAACGATCTAAAATGCTTTAAAATGCTTATTTTAGCAAAAACAGCACGTTTTGAGTTTTTAATCAGCGTTTTAACGCGTAAAACAGCATAAAAACGACGACGAAATTCTTTATTATTCGCTTTTTATTAATATTGCGTCTACTTGAACGATTTCAACGATCTAAAATGCTTGAGAATGCTTATTTTAGCAAAACAGCACGTTTTGAGTTTTAATCTGCGTTTTAACGCGTAAAAACAGCATAAAACGACGAATTCTTATTATTCGTTTTTATTAATATTGCTTCATTAACGATCACCATTCAAAATGCTTAAGAATGTTTATTTTAGCAAAACAGCACGTTTTGAGTTTTTAACGCGCTTTAACGCGTAAAACAGCATAAAACGACGAATTTTTATTATTCGTTTTTATTAATATTGCGTCGATTTGGAACGATTTCAACGATCTAAAATGCTTTAAAATGCTTATTTTAGCACAACAGCATCGTTTGAGCTTTAATCTGCGTTTTAACGCGTAAAACAGCATAAAAACGACGAATTTTTATTATCTGCTTCTTTATTAATATTGCCTCTATTTGAACGATTTCAACGATCTAAAAATGCTTGAAAATGCTTTATTTTAGCAAAACGCTATGTTTTGAGCTTTAATCTGCGTTTAACGCGTAAAAACAGCATAAAAACGACGAAATTTTATTATTCGTTTTTTATTAATATTGCGTCTATTTGAACGATTTCAACGATCTAAAATGCTTGAAAAATGCTTATTTTAGCAAAAACAGCACGTTTTGAGCTTAATCTGCGTTTAACGCGTAAAACAAAGTATAAAACGACGAATTTTTTATTAATCGTTTTTTATTAATATTGCTTCTATTTGAACGATTTCAACGATCTAAAATGCTTGAAAATGCTTATTTTGTGCAAAATGGTACCGTTTTATTTTATTCTGCGTTTTAACGCGTAAAACAGCATAAAACGACGAAATTTTTATTATTCGTTTTTATTAATATTGCGTCTATTTGAACGATTTCCCAACGATCTAAAATGATTGAAAATGCTTATTTCCAGCAAAACAGCACGTTTTGAGCTTTAATCAGCGTTTTAACGCGTAAAACAGCATAAAAACGACAAAAATTTTTATTATTCCGTTTTTATTAATATTGCGTCTATTTGAACGATTTCAACGATCTAAAATGCTTTGAAAATGCTTATTTTGGCAAAACAGCACGTTTTGAGTTTTAATCTGCGTTTTAATACGTAAACAGCATAAAAAACGACGAATTTTTATTATTCGTTTTTATTAATATTACCATTTGAACGATTTCAACGATCTAAAATGCTTGAAAAATGATTATTTTAGCAAAACAGCACGTTTTGAGCTTTTAATCTGCGTTTTAACGCGTAAAGGCATAAAACGACGAAATTTTTATTCGCTTTTTTATTATTATTGCGTCTATTTGAACGATTTCAACGATTTAAAATGTTTGAAAAATGCTTATTTTAGCAAAACAGCACGTTTTGAAAGCTTTATTCTGCGTTTCAACGCGCGTAAAACAGCATAAAAAAATTTAACGCGTAAAACAGCATAAAACGACGAAATTTTATTATTCGTTTTACATTATTGCGTCTATTTGAACGATTTCAACAATCTAAAAATGTTGAAAATGTTTATTTTAGCAAAACAGCACAGTTTGAGCTTTAATCTTCGCGTTTTAACGCGTAAAATGAGCATAAAAATGACGAATTTTTATTATTCGTTTTTATTATTATTGCTTCCTATTTAAAACGTGATTTCCCAACGATCTTAAATGCTTGAAAATGCTTATTTTAGCAAAACAGCACTTTTGAGTTTTAATCTGCGTTTTAACGGTAAACAGCATAAAAATGACGAAATTTTTATTATTCGTTTTTATTTTTATTGCGTCTATTTGATCGATTTCAACGATCTAAAATGCTTGAAAAATGTTTATTTTAGCAAACAGCACGTTTTGAGCGCCTTTAATCTGCGTTTAACGCGTAAAACAAGTATAAAAACGACGAATTTTTTATTATTCATTTTTATTAATATTGCTTCTATTTGAACGATTTCAACGATCTAAAATGCTTGAAAATACTTATTATTTAGCAAAACAGCACGTTTTGAGCTTTATCTCTGCGTTTTAACGCGTAAAACAGCATAAAAACGACGAAATTTTTATTATTATTCGTTTTTATTACTATAGTCTATTTGAGCTGATTTCAACGATCTAAATGCTTGAAAATGTTTATTTTAGCAAAACAGCACGTTTTGAGCTTTAATCTGCGTTTTAACGCGTAAAACAGCATAAAAATGACGAATTTTTATTATTCGTTTTTATTAATATTGCTTCTATTTAAACGATTTCAACGATCTATAATGCTTGAAAATGCTTATTTTAGCAAAGTATCGTTTTGAAATGCTTTAATCTGTGTTTTAACGCGTAAAAACAGCATAAAACGACGAAATTTTTAAAATTTTTTTTTAAAAATTTTTTTTTTTTTTTTAAAAAAAAAAAAAAAAAATTTTTTTTTTTTTTAATTTGCGTTTTTGGAAAAAAAAAAAATTTTAAATTTTTTTTAAAAAAGGTTTTTTTAAATTTTTTTAAAAACCAAAAAAAAAAAAATTTTTTTTTTTTTTTTTGGGCTTTTTTAAAAATTTAAAAATTTTAAAAAAAAATTTTTTTTTTTTTAAAAAATTTTTAAAAATTTTTTTTTTAAACCAAAAAAAAAACCTTTTTTTTAAAACCCTTTTTTTGGCTTTTTTTGGGTTTTCCAAAAAAAAAAAAGGTTTTTTTTTTAAAAGGTTTTTTAAAAATTTTTTTTTAAATTTAAAAAAAAAAAAAAATTTTTTTTTTTTTTAAAAAATTTTTTTTTTTTTCCCCCCAAAAAGGAAAAAAAAAAAAATTTTTTTTTTTTTTTTTGGGTTTTTTTTAAAAAAAAAAAAAATTTTTAAAATTTTTTTTTTAAAAAAACCTTTTTTTTAAATTTTTTAAAAAATTTTAAAAAAAAAAATTTTGGGGTTTTTTTAATTTTTTTGGAAAAAAACCAAAAAAAATTTTTAAATTTTTTTTAAAAAACCCCTTTTTAAAAATTTTCGTTTTTTAAAAGGAAAAAAAAAAAAAAAAATTTTTTTTTTTTAATTTTTTCCAAAAAAACCCTTTAAAACGAAATTTTTTTAAAAATTTTTTTTTTTTAAAAAATTTTTTTGGAAATTTTTTAAAAAAAAAAAAAAAAAAAAATTTTTTTTTTTAAAAAATTTGCTTTTTTGGAAAAAAAAAAAAGGGGGTTTTTTTTTTTTTTTTTGGGGGTTTAAATTTTTTAAAAAGGAAAAAAAAAACCGTTTTTTTTTTTTTTTTTTGGGAAAAAAAAAAAATTTTTTTAAATTTTGGTTTTTTTTTTTTTAAAAAAAAAAAATTTTAAATTTAAAATTTTTTGCAAAAACAAAAAAAAATTTTTAAAAAAAAAAAAAAATTTTTTTAAAAAATTTTTAAAAAAAAATTTTTTTTTTTTTTAAAAAAACCAAATTTTTTTTTTTTTAAAAAAAAAAAAAAAAATTTTTTTTTTAAAAAATTTTTTTTTTTTTTAAATTTCCAAAAAAAAATTCCTTTTTAAAAACCAAAATTTTTTTTTTTTTTTTTTTAAAAAAAAAAAATTTTTTTTTTTTTTTCGTTTTTTTTTTTTTTTTAAAAATTTTTTTAACAAAAAAAAAAAATTTTTTTTTAAAACCCCCAAAAAAAAAAAAGGGGAAAAAAAAAAAAAATTTTTTTTTTTTTTAAAATTTTTTTAAAAATTTTTTAAAAAAAAAAAATTTTTTTTTAAAAAAAACCCCCCAAAAAAATTTTAAAAAAAAAAAAAACCCCAAAAAAATTTTTTTTTTGGTTTTTTTAAATTTTTTTAAAAAAAAACCAAAATTTTTTTAAAAAAATTTTTTAAAAAAAAAAAAAATTTTTTTAAAAATTTTTTTTAAAAAAATTTTTTTTTTTTTTTTTTTTTAAAAAAAGGGAAAAAAAATTTTTTTTTTAAAAAAATTTTTTTGGAAAAACCTTTTCCCCCAAAAAAAAAAGGGGAAAAATTTTAAAAAATTTTTTATTATTTTTTTTTTTGGGTTTTTTTTAAAAAAAATTTTTTTTTTTTAAAAAAAGGTTTTTTTTTTTTTTTTTAAAAAAAAAAAAAGGAAAATTTTTTTTTTTTTTTTTTTTTTTTCCCCTTTTTTAAAAATTTTTAAAAAAAAAATTTTTTTAAAAAAGGGGGGTTTTTTTAAAAATTTTTTTTTTAAAAAAAAACCCAAAAAAAAGGAATTTTTTTTTTTTTTTTAATTTTTTTTTAAATTTAAAAGTTAAAATGCTTTTTTAAAAAAAAACCCCTTTTCCCTTTTTTTTTTTTAAAAAAAACCCAAAAAAAGGGAAAAAAAAATTTTTTTTTTTTTTTTTTTTTGGGTTTTTAAAAAAAAAATTTTTTTTTTTTAAAAAAAAAAGGGGGTTTTTTTTTAACCAAAAACCAAAAAAAAAAAAAAAAATTTTTTTTTTATTTTTTTTTTTTTTTTGGCCCAAAAAATTTAAAAAAAATTTTTTAAAAAAAAAAAAAATTTTTTTCCCCCCAAAAAAAAAAGGTTTTTAAAAAATTTTTTTTTAATTTTTTTTTTTTTTAAGGGTTTAAAAGTTAAAAAAAAAAAAAAAAGGGGGTTTTTTTTGGGTTTTTAAAGGGCCCTTTAAAACCAAAAAAAAATTTTTTTTTTTTTTTAATTTTTTTTGGGTTTAAAATTTAAAAAAAAAAAAAAGGGGAAAATTTTTGGTTTTCCCCCCAAAAAAAAAAAAAAAAATTTTTTAAAATTTTTTTTTAATTTTTTTTTAAAGGTTCAAAAAAATTTTAAAAATTTTTTCCCAAAAAATTTTTTTAAAAAACCCCTTTTTTTAAAAAAAAAAACCCAAAAAATTTTAAAAAATTTTTATTTTTTTTTTTTTTTTTAAAATTTAAAATTTTTTAAAAAAAAATTTTTTTAAAAATTTTTTTAAAAAAAAAGGGGGAAAAAAAAAAATTTTTAATTTTTTTTTTGTTTTTTTTTTAAAAAAAAAAAAAAAAACCCCCTTTTTAAAAAAAAGTTTTTTTTTAAAAAAAATTTAAAACCAAAAAAAAAAATTTTTTTTAAAAAAATTTTTATTTTTTTTTTTAAATTTTTTTTAAAAAAATTTTAAAAAAAAAAAAATTTTTTTTTTAAAAACCCCCCCCCCTTTTTTAAAAAAAAGGAAATTTTTTTTTTTAAATTTTTGGGTTCCCCAAAATTTTTAAAAAAAAATTTTTTTTTTCCCTTTAAGGTTTAAACCAAAAAAAAAAATTTTAAAAAATTTTTTTATTTTTTTTTAACATTTTTTTTAAAATTTTTTTTAAAAAAAAAAATTTTTTTTTTTTTTTTAAAAAAAAAAAAAAAGGGGAAAATTTTTTTTTTTAAAAAAATTTTTTTTTTTTTTTTTTTTTTTTTCAATTTTAATTTTTTAAAAAAAATTTTTTTAAAAAATTTTTTGGAAAAACCAAAAAATTTTTTTTTTTTTAAAATTTTTTTTTTTTTAAAATTTTTTTAAAAATTTTTTAAACCAAAAACCAAAATTTTTTTAAAAAAGGGGAAAAAATTTTTTTTAAAAAATTTTAAAAAAAAATTTTTTTTTTTTTTTTTTCAAAAAAAAACCCTTTTTAAAAAAAAAATTTTTTTTTTTTCCCCGGGGGTTTTTTTTAAAAAATTTTAAAAATTTTTTTTAAAAAAATTTTTTTTTTTAAAAAAACCCAAAAGGGGGTTTTTCCTTTTAAAAAAGGGGTTTTTTTTTTTTTAAAAAAAAGAAAAAACTTTTTTTTTTTTTTTAAAAAAAAAAAAGGTTTTTTTTAAATTTTTTTTTTTTTTGGGGTTTTTTTAAAAAAAAAACCCCCGGGGGGGAAATTTTTTTTAAAAAAAAAAAAATAAAAAAAATTTTTTTTTTTTTTTTTAAAAAAAAGCTTAAAAACAAATTTTTTTTTTTAAAAAATTTTTTTTTCCCCCCCAAAAAAATTTTTGGAAAAAATTTTAAAAAAAAAAAGGGGGTTTTTTTTTTTTTTTAAAACCCCCTTTTAAAATTTTTAAGTTTTTTTTTTTTAAAATTTTTTTGGAAAAAATTTAAAATTTAAAAAACCCTTTTTTAAAAAAAAGTTTAAAGGGGAAATTTTTTTTAAATTTTAAAAAATTTTTTTAAAAAAAAATTTTTTTTTTAAAATTTGGGTTTTTTTTAAAAAAATTTTTAAAAGCAAAAATTGCTTTTTAAACAAAAAAAAATTTAAATTTTTTTTAAAAAAAAAATTTTTCCCCAAAAATTTTTTTTAAATTTTTTTTTTTGGAAAAAATTTTTTAAAAGCAAAAATTTTTTTTTTAAAAAAAAAACCCCCAAAAAAAATTTTTTTTTTAAAAATTTTTTTTTAAAAAAATTTTTTTTTTTTTTTAAATTTTTTAAAAAAATTTTTTTGAAAAAAATTTTTAAATTTTTTTTTAAAAAAAAAAATTTGGGGGAAAATTTTTTTTGGGAAAAAAAAAAAAATTTTTTTTTTTTAAAATTTTTTTTAAAATTGCTTTTTTAACAAAAATTTTTAAAATTTTTTTTTTTTTTAAAAAAAAAAAATTTTTTTTTTTTTTTTTTTTTTAAAAAAAAGAAAAAAAAGCCAAAAATTTTTTTTTTTTAAAAATTTTTTTTAAAAAAAGGAAAAAAAATTTTGGAAAAAAAAAAACCCCCTTTTTTTTTGCTTTTAAAAATTTAAAACCCTAAAAAAAAAAAAAATTTTTTTTTTTTTTTTCCCGGAAAAAGGGATTTTTAAAATTTTCAAAATTTAAAAAAAAAAAAAAAAATTTTTTTTTTTTTAATTTTTTTTTAAAAAAAAAATTTAAAACGAAAAATTTTTTTTTTTTTTTTTTTTTGGGGGGTTTTTTTTTTTAAAAAAAAAATTTTTAAAAAACGGGAATTTTTTTTTTTTTTTTTTGGAAAAAATTTTAAAAAAAATTTTAAAAATTTTTTTTAAATTTTTTTTAAAAACCTTTTAAAAAAAATTTTTAAAATTTAAAAAAAAACCCCCTTTTTTTTTTTGGTTTTTTTTTTTTTTAAAAAAAATTTTTTTTAAAAAAATTTTTTTTTTAAAAAATTTTTTTTTTTGGGTTTTAAAAAAAAAAAAAAAAATTTTTTTTTTTTTTTAAAAAAAAAACAAAATTTTTTTTTTTTAAAAAAAAAACCCCCCCCCCTTTTTTTTTTTTTTTTTTAAAAAAAAAAAGGGGTTTTTTTTTTTTTTTTAAAAAAAATTTTTTTTTAAAAAAAATTTTTTTTAAAATTGTTTTTTTAAAAAAAAAATTTTTTTTTTTTTTAAAAAAAAAAGGGTTTTTTTTTTTTTTTTTAAAAAAATTTTTAAAATTTTTTAAATTTTTTTTTAAAAAACCTTTTTAAAAAAAATTTTTTTTAAAAAAATTTTAAAAAAAAAAATTTTTTTTTTTTTTTTTTTTTAAAAAAAAATTTTTTTAAAATTTTTAAAATTTTTTTTAAAAAAGCTTTTTTTTTTCCAAACCAAAACCAAAAAACCCTTTTTTTAAAAATTTTTTTTAAATTTTTTTCTTTTAAAAATTTAAAAGAAAAAACCAAAATTTTTTTTTTTAAAAAATTTTTTTTAATTTTTTTAAAAAAAAAAAAAATTTTTTTTTTTAAAAATTTTTTTTTAAGGGGAAAAAAAAAACCAAAATTTTTTTTTGAAAAATTTTTTTTTTTTTTTAAAAAATTTTAAAAAAATTTTTTTTTTTTTTTTTTTGGCTTTTTTGGGTTTTCCCAAAACCAAAAAAAAAATTTTTTTTTTTTTTAAATTTTTTTTTTTAAAAAAAAAAAAAAATTTTTTTTTCCAAAAAATTTTTCCTTTTTTTTTAAGGGAAAAAGAAAAAAAAACCAAATTTTTAAAATTTTTTTTTTTTTAAAAATTTAAAACCCTTAAAAAAAAAAAAATTTTTTTTTTTAAAAAATTTTTTTTTTTCGTTTTTTAAAAAGGAAAAAAAAAAAAAAAAATTTTTTTTTTTTTTTTAAAAAATTTTTTCCAAAAAAAATTTAAAACGAAAAAATTTTTTTTTTTTTTAAAAAAACCCCGGGATTTTTTTTTTTAAAAAAAATTTTTAAAAAAAAAAAATTTTTTTTTTTTTTTTTGGGTTTTAAAAAAAAAAAAATTTTTTTAAAATTTTTTTTTAAAAAACCCTTTTGTTTTTTTCCCTTTTAAAAAATTTAAAAAAAAAATTTTAAAAAAATTTTTTTTATTTTTTTTTTAAAAAAAAAAAAATTTTAAAAATTTTTTTTTTTAAAAAATTTTTTTTTTTTTAAACCAAAAAGGAAAAAAAAAAAATTTTTTAAAATTTTTTTTGGGGGTTTTTCCGCCCCAAAAAAAGGTTTTTTTTTTTTTAAAAATTTTTTTTTTATTTTTTTTTTAAACCAAAAAAAAAAATTTTTTTTAAAAATTTTTTTAAAAATTTTTTTTAAAAAAAATTTAAAAAAAATTAAAAGGAAAATTTTTTTTTTTTAAAAAAATTTTTTTTAAGGGTTTTAAGGGAAAAAGAAAAAAAAGGGGGTTTTTTTTTTAAAAAGGTTTTTTTTTTTTTTTTAAATTTAAAAACAAAAAAAAAAATTTTTTTTTTTTAAAAAAATTTTTTATTTAAAAAAAAAACCAAAAAAAAAAAAATTTTTTTTTTTTTTAATTTTTTTTAAAAACCAAAAAAAAAAAAAAATTTTTTTTTTAAAAAAATTTTTTGGGGGGAAAAAACCAAAAAAAAAAAAAAAACCAAAAAATTTTGGTTTTTTTTTTTTAAGGAAAAACCAAAAAAAAATTTTTAAAATTTTTTTTTAAAAAAACCCCTTTTGACTTTAACCCCAAAAAAAACCTTTTAAAAAAAAATTTTTTAATTTTTTAAATAAAACGACGAAATTAACGATTTCAACGATCTAAATGCTTGAAAATGCTTATTAATATTGCTTCTATAAAATTACGAATTATAATTAAAATCTTTTATTTTATTGCACAGCATCGTTTTAGAACGATTTCAAGATCTAAATGCTTGAAATGCTTATTTTAGCAAAACAGCACGTTTTGAGCTTTAACTGCGTTTTAACGCGTAAAACAGCATAAAAACGACGAAATTTTTATTATTCGTTTTTATTAATATTGCGTCTATTTGAACGATTTCAACGATCTAAAATGCTTGAAAATGCTTATTTTAGCAAAACAGCACGTTTTGAGCTTTAATCTGCGTTTTAACGCGTAAAACAGCATAAAAGACGAATTTTTATTATTCGTTTTTATTAATATTGCTTCTATTTGAACGATTTCAACGATCTAAAATGCTTGAAAATGCTTATTTTAGCAAAACAGCACGTTTTGAGCTTTAATCTGCGTTTTAACGCGTAAAACAGCATAAAAAGACGAAATTTTTATTATTCGTTTTTATTAATATTGCTTCTATTTGAACGATTTCAACGATCTAAAATGCTTGAAAATGCTTATTTTAGCAAAACAGCACGTTTTGAGTTTTATCTGCGTTTTAACGCGTAAAACAGCATAAAACGACGAAATTTTTATTATTCGTTTTTATTTTTATTGCGTCTATTTGAACGATTTCCAACGATCTAAAAATGCTTGAAAATGCTTATTTTAGCAAAACAGCACGTTTTGAGCTTTAATCTGCGTTTTAACGCGTAAAACAGCATAAAACGACGAATTTTGATTATTCTTTTTATTAATATGCGTCTATTTGAACGATTCAACGACTAAATGCTTGAAAATGCTTATTTTATTAATAGCTTATTTGAACGATTTTCTGCGTTTTAAAAGCTTGTAAAACAGTTTACAAAACGACGTTTTATTAATTCGCTTTTACAATATTGCTCTATTGAACGATTTTAATATCTAAATGCTTGAAAATGCTTATTTTAGCGAAAAATGCAACGTTTATTTTAAACTGCGTTTTAACGCGAAAACAGCTTTTTGACGACGAATTTTTATTATTCGTTTTATTAATATTGCGCTATTTGACGTTTTCCCGATCTAAATTTGAAAATGCTTATTTTAGCGAAACAGCTAATTTTGAGTAAATCTGCTTTTAACGCGTAAAAACAGCATAAAGGAATTTTATTTCGTTTTTATTAATACTGCTTCTATTTAAGAATTTCAAATCTATAAATGTTTGAAAATGCTTATTTTAGCAAACAAAGTTTTGAGTTTAATCTGCGTTTTAACGCGTAAAGCAGCATAAAATGACAATTTTTTATTATTCGTTTTATTAATATTTCTTTCTTTTAAAGATTTAGTTAAAATGCTTGAAAAGCTTATTTTAGCAAAAAATCGTTTTGAGTTTTAATCGCGTTTTAACGCGTAAAACAGCATAAGCGACGAAATTTTTATTTTTCGTTTTTATTAATATTTTCTATTTGAACGATTTCAACGATCTAAAATGCTTGAAAAACTTATTTTAGAAAACACCCTTTTGAGTTTAATCCGTTTTAACTAAACTGCGTTAAACGAAAATTTTATTATATTTTTTATTTTTATTTCTATTTGATCATTTCAACGATCTAAAATGCTTAAAATGCTTTTAGCAAAACATAGTTTTGATTTAATCCGTTTTAATAAAATCAGCATAAACGGACGAATTTATTATTCGTTTTTATTAATATTGCTTTATTTGACTATTTCAACGATCTAACAATGCTTGAAAATGCTTATTTTAGCAAAACACCCGTTTTGATTAATTTGCGTTTTAACGTAACGCTAAAACGACGAAAATTAATCTTTTTATTATTTTTCTATTTGAACGATTTCAACGATCTAAAATGCTTGAAAATGCTTTAATTTTAAAGCAAACGACTTTTATTTTCGCGTTTTAACGCGTAAAACAGCATAAAAACGACGAAATTTTTATTATTCGTTTTTATTAATATTGCGTCTATTTGAACGTGATTTCAACGATCTAAAATGCTTGAAAATGCTTTATTTTGCAAAAATAGTTTTGAGCTTTATCTGCGTTTTAACGCGTAAAACAGCATAAAAACGACGAAATTTTTATTATTCGTTTTTATTAATATTGCTTCTATTTGAACGATTTCAACGATCAAAAAATGCTTGAAAATGCTTATTTTAGCAAAAACAGCACGTTTTGAGTTTTTAATCTGCGTTTTAAGCGTAAAACAGCATAAAACACACGTTTTTTT
>NW_027045982.1:0-38000 GCF_025399875.1 Dalotia coriaria | reverse complement strand
TTTTTAAAAACCCCGGGATTTTTCCAAGGGAAAACCAAAAAGGGTTTTTTTTGGTTTTTTTTTTTTTGAAAAAATTTGTTTAAAATTTTTTAGCAAAACACCCTTTTTTGAGTTTTAATCTGCTTTTTAACGGAAAACAGCAAAAAAAACGACGATTTTTTTATTCTTTTTTTAAATAGTTTATTTGAACGATTTCAACGTTTTAAAAAATGCTTGAAAGTTTTTTTGAAAACAGCACGTTTTGAGTTTTAATTTCGCTTTTTAACGCGAAAAAACAGCATAAAACAAAATTTTTTTATTTTTTTTATTAATATTCGTCTATTTGAAGATTTCAACGATTAAACTTAAAAATGATTATTTTTTGGCAAAACACATTTTTTATTTAACGCGTTTTAAGGGCAAAAACAGCATAAAAGACGTTTTTTTATTATTCGTTTTTTTTAAATTTTTTATTTGAACGATTTCAACGATTAAAATCGAAAAGCTTATTTTGCAAAAAGCACTTTTTATTTAATCTTTTTTAACTAAAAAAATAAAACGACGAAATTTTTTTATTATTTTTTTAATATTGCGTCTATTTGAACGATTTCAACGATCTAAAATACTTGAAAATGATTATTTTAGCAAAACAGCACGTTTTGAGCTTTAATTTGCGTTTTAACGCGTAAAATAGCGTAAAAACGACGAATTTTATTATTCGTTTTTATTAATATTGCTTCTATTTGAACGATTTCAACGATCCAAAATGCTTGAAAATGCTTATTTTAGCAAAACAGCACGTTTTGAGCTTTAATCTGCGTTTTAACGCGTAAAACAGCATAAAAACGACGAAATTTTTATTATCGTTTTTATTAATATTGCGTCTATTTGAACGATTTCAACGATCTAAAATGCTTTAAAATGATTATTTTAGCAAAACAGCACGTTTTGAGCTTTAATCTGCGTTTTAACGCGTAAAACAGCATAAAACGACGAATTTTTATTATTCGTTTTCATTAATATTGCTTCTATTTGAACGATTCCAACGTCCTAAAATGCTTGAAAATGCTTATTTTAGCAAAACAGCACGTTTTGAGCTTTAATCTGCGTTTTAACGCGTAAAACAGCATAAAACGACGAAATTTTATTATTCGTTTTTATTAATATTGCGTCTATTAGAACGATTTCAACGATCTAAAATGCTTGAAAATGATTTTTTTTGCAAAACAGCACGTTTTGAGCTTTAATCTGCGTTTTAACGCGTAAAACAGCATAAAACGACGAATTTTTATTATTCGTTTTTATTAATATTGCTTCTATTTGAACGATTTCAACGATCTAAAATGCTTGAAAATGCTTATTTTAGCAAAACAGCACGTTTTGAGCTTTAATCTGCGTTTAACGCGTAAAACAGCTTAAAACGACGAAATTTTTATTATTCGTTTTTATTAATATTGCGCCTATTTGAACGATTTCAACGATCTAAAATGCTTGAAAATGCTTATTTTTAGCAAAAACATCCGTTTTGAGCTTTAATCTGCTTTTTAACGCGTAAAACAGCATAAAACGACGATTTTTATTATTCGTTTTTATTAATATTGCTTTTATTTGAACGATTTCAACGATCTAAAAATGCTTGAAAATGCTTATTTTAGCAAAACAACACGTTTGAGCTTTAATCTGCGTTTTAACGCGTAAAACAGCATAAAACGACGAAATTTTTATTATTCGTTTTTATTAATATTGCGTCTATTTGAACGATTTCAACGATCAAAAATGCTTGAAAATGCTTATTTTAGCAAAACAGCACGTTTTGAGCTTTTAATCTGCGTTTTAACGCGTAAAACAGCATAAAACGACAATATTTTTAATATTCGTTTTTATTAATATTGCGTCTATTTGAACGATTTCAACGATCTAAAATGCTTGAAAATGATTATTTTGGCAAAACAGCACGTTTTGAGCTTTAATCTGCGTTTTAACGCGTAAAACACTAAAACGACAAATTTTTTTTATTATTCTTTTTTATTAATAATTGCTTCTATTTGAACGATTTCAACGATCTAAAATGCTTGAAAATGCTTATTTTAGCAAAACAGCACGTTTTGAGCTTTAATCTGCGTTTTAACGCGTAAAACAGCATAAAACGACGAAATTTTATTATTCGTTTTTATTATTATTGCGTCTATTTGAACGATTTCAACGATCTAAAATGCTTGAAAATGATTATTTTAGCAAAACAGCACGTTTTGAGCTTTAATCTGCGTATTAACGCGTAAAACAGCAAAAAAACGACGAATTTTTATTATTCGTTTTTATTAATATTGCTTCTATTTGAACGATTTCAACGATTTAAAATGCTGGAAAATGCTTATTTTAGCACAACAGCACGTTTTGAGCTTTAATCTGCGTTTTAACGCGTAAACAGCATAAAAACGACGAAATTTTTAATATTCGTTTTATTAATATTGCGTCTATTTGAATGATTTCAACGATCAAAATGCTTGAAAATGATTATATTAGCAAAACAGCACGTTTTGAGCATTTTAATCTGCGTTTTAAGCGTAAAACAGCATAAAATGACGAATTTTTTATTATTCGTTTTTATTAATATTGCTTCTATTTGAACGATTTCAACGATCTAAAATGCTTGAAAATGCTTATTTTAGCAAAACAGCACGTTTTGAGCTTTAATCTGCGTTTTAACGCGTAAAACAACATAAAAACGACGAAATTTTTATTATTCGTTTTTATTAATATTGCGTCTATTTGAACGATTTCAACGATCTAAAATGCTTGAAAATGATTATTTTAGCAAAACAGCCGTTTTGAGTTTTAATCTGCGTTGTAACGCGTAAAACAGCATAAAAACGACGAGATTTTTATTATTCGTTTTTATTAATATTGCTTCTATTTGAACGATTTCAACGATCTAAAAATGCTTAAAAATGCTTATTTTAGCAAAACAGCACGTTTTGACTTTAATCTGCGTGTTAACGCGTAAAACAGCATAAAAACGACGAAATTTTTATTATTGTTTTTATTAATAGTGCGTCTATTTGAACGATTTCAATGATCTAAAATGCTTGAAAATGATTATTTTAGCAAAACAGCAGGTTTTGAGCTTTTAATCTGCGTTTTAACGCGTAAAACAGCATAAAACGACGAATTTTTTATTATTCGTTTTTATTAATATTGCTTCTATTTGAACGATTTCAACGATCTAAGCTTGAAAATGCTTATTTTAGCAAAACAGCACGTTTTGAGCTTTAATCTGCGTTTAACGCGTAAAACAGCATAAAAACGACGAAATTTTTATTTCGTTTTTATTAATATTGCGTCTATTTGAACGATTTCAACGATCTAAAAATGCTTGAAAATGATTATTTTCGCAAAACAGCACGTTTTGAGCTTTAATCTGCGTTTTAACGCGTAAAACAGCACACAAAACGACGAATTTTTTATTATACGTTTTTATTAATATTGCCTCTATTTGAACGATTTCAGCGATCTAAAATGCTTGAATATGCTTATTTTTGCAAAACAGCACGTTTTGAGCTTTAATCTGCGTTTTAACGCGTAAAACAGCTTAAAAACGACGAAATTTTTATTATTCGTTTTTATTAATATTATGCGTCTATTTGAACGATTTCAACGATCTAAAAATGCTTGAAAATGCTTTATTTTAGCAAAACATCACGTTTTGAGTCTTTAATCTGCGTTTTAACGCGTAAAACAGCATAAAATCGACGATTTTTATTATTCGTTTTTATTAATATTGCTTTTATTTGAACGTTTTTCAACGATCTAAAATGCTTGAAAATGCTTATTTTAGCAAAACAACACGTTTTGAGTTTTTAATCTGCGTTTTAACGCGTAAAACAGCATAAAACGACGAAATTTTTATTATTCGTTTTTATTAATATTGCGTCTATTTGAACGATTTCAACGATCTAAAATGCTTGAAAATGATTATTTTAGCAAAACAGCACGTTTTGAGCTTTAATCTGCATTTTAACGCGTAAAACAGCATAAAAACGACGAAATTTTTATTATTCGTTTTTATTAATATTGCTCTATTTGAACGATTTCAACGATCTAAAATGCTTGAAAATGCTTATTTTGCAAAACAGCACGTTTTGAGCTTTAATCTGCGTTTTAACGCGTAAAACAGCATAAAAACGACGAATTTTTATTATTCGTTTTTTAATATTGCTTCATTTTAACGATTTCAACGATCTAAAATGCTTGAAAATGATTATTTTAGCAAAAACAGCACGTTTTGAGCTTTAATCTGCGTTTTAACGCGTAAACAGCATAAAACGACGAAATTTTATTATTCGTTTTTATTAATATTGCTTTCTATTTAAAGGGATTCAACGATCTAAAAATGCTTAAAGCTTATTCAGCAAAACAGCACGTTTTGAGTTTTTAATCTGCGTTTTTAACGCGTAAAACAGCATAAAAACGACGAATTTTTATTATTCGTTTTTATTAATATTGCGTCTATTTGACCGATTTCAACGATCTAAAATGCTTGAAAATGCTTATTTTAGCAAAACAGCACTTTTTGAGCTTAAATCTGCGTTTTAACGCGTAAAACAGCAAAAAAAAACGACGAAATTTTTATTATTCGTTTTTATTAATATTGCTTCTATTTGAACGATTTCAACGATTTAAAATGCTTGAAAATGCTTATTTTAGCAAAACAGCACGTTTTGAGCTTTAATCTGCGTTTTAACGCGTAAAACAGCATAAAAACGACGAAATTTTTATTATTTGTTTTATAATATTGCGTCTATTTGAACGATTTCAACGATCTAAAATGCTTGAAAATGATTATTTTAGCAAAACAGCCGTTTTGAGCTTTAATCTGCGTTTAACGCGTAAAACAACATAAAACGACGATTTTTATTATTCGTTTTTATTAATATTGCTTCTATTTGAACGATTTCAACGATCTAAAATGCTTGAAAATGCTTATTTTAGCAAAACAGCACGTTTTGAGCTTTTAATCTGCGTTTTAACGCGTAAAACAGCATAAAACGACGAAATTTTTTATTATTCGATTTTTATTAATATTGCGTCTATTTGAACGTTTCAACGATCTAAAATGCTTGAAAATGATTATTTTAGCAAAACAGCACGTTTTGAGCTTTAATCTGCGTTTTAACGCGTAAAACATATAAAACGACAAATTTTTTATTATTCGTTTTTTATAATATTGCTTCTATTTGAACGGTTTCAACGATTTAAAATGCTTGAAAATGCTTATTTTAGCAAAACAGCACGTTTTGAGCTTAATCTGCGTATTAACGCGTAAAACAGCATAAAACGACGAAATTTTTATTATTGTTTTATTAATATTGCGTCTATTTGAACGATTTCAACGATCTAAAATGCTTGAAAATGATTATTTTAGCAAAACAGCACGTTTTGAGCTTTAATCTGCGTTTTAACGCGTAAAACAGCATAAAACGACGAATTTTTATTATTCGTTTTTATTAATATTGCTTCTATTTGAACGTTTCAACGATTTAAAATGCTTGAAAATGCTTATTTTAGCAAAACAGCACGTTTGAGCATTAATCTGCGTTTTAACGCGTAAAACAGCATAAAACGACGAAATTTTTATTATTTGTTTTTATTAATATTGCGTCCTATTGAACGATTTCAACGATCTAAAATACTTGAAAATGATTATTTTAGCAAAACAGCACGTTTTGAGCTTTAATTTGCGTTTTAACGCGTAAAATAGCATAAAACGACGAATTTATTATTCGTTTTTATTAATATGCTTCTATTTGAACGATTTCACGATCAAAATGCTTGAAAATGATTATTTTTGCAAAACAGCACGTTTTGAGCTTTAATCTGCGTTTTAACGCGTAAAACAGCATAAAACGACGAATTTTTATTATTCGTTTTTATTAATATTGCTTCTATTTGAACGATTTCAACGATCTAAAATGCTTGAAAATGCTTATTTTAGCAAAACAGCACGTTTTGAGCTTTAATCTGCGCTTTAACGCGTAAAACAGCATAAAACGACGAATTTTTTATTATTCGTTTTTATTAATATTGCGTCTCTTTGAACGATTTCAACGATCTAAAATGCTTGAAAATGCTTATTTTAGCAAAACAGAACGTTTTGAGCTTTAATCTGCGTTTTAACGCGTAAAACAGCATAAAACGACGAATTTTTTATTATTCGTTTTTATTAATATTGCGTCTATTTGAACGATTTCAAGTCTCAAAATGCTTGAAAATGCTTATTTTACAAAACAGCACGTTTTGAGCTTTAATCTGCGTTTTAACGCGTAAAACAGCATAAAAACGACGAAATTTTTAATATTCGTTTTATTAATTGCGTCTATTTGAACGTATTTCAACGATCTAAAATGCTTGAAAAATGATTATTTTAGCAAAACAACGTTTTGAGCTTTAATCTGCGTTTTAACGCGTAAAACAGCATAAAACGACGAATTTTTTATTCGTTTTTATTAATATTGCTTCTATTTGAACGATTTCAACGATCTAAAATGCTTGAAAATGCTTATTTTAGCAAAACAGCACGTTTTGAGCTTTAATCTGCGTTTTAACGGTAAAAACAGTAAAAACGACGAAATTTTTATTATTCGTTTTTATTATTATTGATTCTATTTTGAAAGATTTCAACGATCTAAAATTGCTTGAAAATGATTATTTTAGCAAAACAGCACGTTTTGAGTTTTTAATCTGCGTTTTAACGCGTAAAACAGCATAAACGACGAATTTTTATTATTCGTTTTTATTAATTTGACTTCTATTTGAACGATTTCAACGATTTAAAATGCTTGAAAATGCTTATTTTAGCAAAACAGCACGTTTTGAGCTTTAATCTGCGTTTTAACGCGTAAAACAGCATAAAACGACGAAATTTTTATTATTCGTTTTTTATTAATATTGCGTCTATTTGAACGATTTCAACGATCTAAAATGCTTGAAAATGATTATTTTAGCAAAACAGCACGTTTTGAGCTTTAATCTGCGTTCTAACGCGTAAAACAGCATAAAACGACGAATTTTTATTATTCGTTTTTATTAATATTGCTTCTATTTGAACGATTTCAACGATCTAAAAATGCTTGAAAATGCTTATTTTAGCAAAACAGCACGTTTTGAGCTTTTAATCTGCGTTTAACGCGTAAAACAGCATAAAACGACGAAATTTTATTATTCGTTTTATTTATTGCGTCTTTTGAACGATTTCAACGATCTAAAATGCTTGAAAATGCTTATTTTAGCAAAAAGCATCGTTTTGAGCTTTAATCTGCGTTTTAACGCGTAAAACAGCATAAAACGACAAAATTTTAATATTCGTTTTTATTAATATTGCGTCTATTTGAATTTCAACGATTCTAAAATGCTTGAAAATGATTATTTTGGCAAAACAGCACGTTTTGAGCTTTAATCTGCGTTTTAACGCGTAAAATCAGCATAAAACGCGAATTTTATATATTCGTTTTTATTAATATTGCTTCTATTTGAACGATTTCAACGATCTAAAATGCTGAAAATGCTTATTTTAGCAAAACAGCACGTTTTTGAGCTTTAATCTGGTTTTAACGCGTAAAACAGCATAAAAACGACGAAATTTTTATTATTCGTTTTTTAATTATTGCGTCTATTTGAACGATTTCAACGATCTAAAATGCTTGAAAATGATTATTTTAGCAAAACAGCACGTTTTGAGCTTTAATCTGCGTTTTAACGCGTAAAACAGCATAAAACGACGAATTTTTATTATTCTTTTTTTATTAATATTGCTTCTATTTGAACGATTTAAACGATCTAAAATTTTAAAAATCTTTTTTTAGCAAAACAGCCTTTTTATTTTAATCTGCGTGTTAACGCGTAAAAAAACATAAAAACGACAAAATTTTTTTTATTCTTTTTTTATTAAAAACGTCTTTTGAACGATTTCAATGATCAAAAATGCTTAAAAATGATTATTTTCCACAAAACAGGGGGGTTTAAAGGCTTTAATCTGCTTTTTAAGGGTAAAACACCCATAAAAAAAAATTTTTTTATTATTCTTTTTTTATTAAAAATTGTTTTAAAGAACGATTTCAACGATCTAAAATCCCGGAAAATGCTTTTTTTAAAGCAAAACAGCACTTTTTAAAGGTTTTTAATCTGCTTTTTAACGCGTAAAAAAATAAAAGGGCAAATTTTTTTTTTTATTCTTTTTTTATTAAAAATTGCGCCAATTTGAACGATTTCAGCGATCTAAAATGCTTGAAAATTTTTATTTTAAAAAAGAAATTTTTTGGGAAAACCCAAACCCCGCTTTTAACGTAAAAAAACCAAAAACGACAAAAATTTTTTTTTATTCTTTTTTTATTAATATTGGGGTCTATTTGAACGATTTAAACGATCAAAAAAGGGCAAAAAATGTTATTTTCAAAAACCCGGCACGTTTTGATTTTTAACCCCGCGTTTTAACGCGTAAAACAGCAAAAAAACGACAAATTTTATTATACGTTTTTTTTAATAGCCTCTATTTGAACGATTTCAGCGATCAAAAAATGTTAAAATAGTTTATTTTGCAAAACAGCCGTTTTGGGGCTTTAATTTTGCTTTTTAAACGCGTAAAAAGCAAAAACCCCAAAAATTTTTTTTATTATTCTTTTTTTATTAATATTCCCCTATTTAAAGTTTTTCAACGTCTAAAAGCGAAAATGCTTATTTTAGCAAAACATCACTTTTTTGAGCTTTAATCTGCTTTTTAACGGTAAAAAAACATAAAAGGGCGATTTTTTATTATTCTTTTTTTATTAATTTTTGCTTTTATTTGAACGATTTCAAACGACCCGTCTTAAAAAATGCTTTTTTTAAAAACAGCACGTTTGAGTTTTTCTGCTTTTTAACGCGTAAAACAGCATAAAACGGAAATTTTTTTATTCTTTTTTATTAATATTGGGGTCTTTTTTGAACGATTTCAACGATTGGGGGAAAAAAATTGCATTTTGGCAAAACACCCTTTTTGAGCAAATCTGCTTTTTAACGCGTAAAACGGCATAAAACGACTTTTTTTAATATTCGTTTTTTTAATTTTTGGCGTCTATTTGAACGATTTCAAAAAATTTTAAAAGGGAAAATGATTTTTTGGCAAAACAGCCTTTTTGGGTTTTTCTGCTTTTTAACGCGTAAAACAGCATAAAACGACAATTTTTTTTTTTATTATTCGTTTTTTTTGGAAATTTCTTCTATTTGAACGTTTTCCCAACGATCTAAAATGCTTAAAAATGCTTATTTTGCAAAACAGCACTTTTTGACTTTAATCTGCTTTTTTAACGCGTAAAACAGCAAAAAACGACAAAATTTTTTATTTTGTTTTTATTAATATTCGTTTTTTTGAACGATTTCAAGATCAAAATGCTTGAAAATGTTATTTTGAAAACCAGTTTGGCAATCTGCGTTTTAACGCGAAAACGAAAAACGACAATTTTTATTATCTTTTTTTTTTTAAATTTTTTGCCCATTTAACGATTTAAAATTAAAATGTTTTTAAAAAGCTTTTTTTAAAAAAAACCCCTTTTAGTTTTAATTGCTTTTTACGCAAAACACAAAAACGTTTTTTATTATTCTTTTTTTAAAATTTTGCGAAATTTCGAAAACGTTAAAAAGTTTTTAAAATGTTTTTTTTTAAAAGGGAAAACACACGGGCAATTTTTTAAGGGTAAAAAAAAAAACCTTTTTTTATTTTCGTTTTTTAAATTTTGTTTTTATTTGCGACAACGTTAAAAAAGCTTAAAATGCTTTTTTAGCAAAACACAGGATTTAATTCTTTTTTTAAAAAAAACGCATAAAAACAAATTTTTTTTTCTTTTTTTAAAATTTTGCCATTTAACGCAACGTCTAAAATGCTTAAAAAGTTAACAAAAACGCATTTTTATTTTAATCGGTTTTAAGCTAAAAACATAAAACGACAATTTTTTTTTTTGTTTTTTAAAAAGCCTTTAAACTTTAACGTTAAAAAAAGCTTAAAACAAGCAAAAACAGATTTTTAAATCGGTTTTAAGCTTTTCCTAAAAACGAAAAAATTTTTAATTTTTTTTTAAAAGCTTTTATTTAAAGTTTAAACGCAAAAAATTTTTTAAAAAGAAATTTTAAAAACCTTTTTTACTTTAATTGCGTTTTAAGGGTAAAACGTTAAAAGTTTTTATTATTTTTTTTTTAAAGCCCTTTATTTAACGTTTAAGTTAAAAACTTAAAAAGTATTTTAAAAACGGTTTTGGGAAATTGCGTTTTAACGAAAAAAAGAAAAAAAAAAGCTTTTTTTAACGTTTTATTAATTTCCCCTTTTAACGTTTAACACAAAAAAGTTAAAATCTTTTTTAAAAAAGCCTTTTGACTTTTAACTTTTTTTTAAGGTAAAAAATAAAAACACGTTTTATTATTCTTTTTTATTAAAGCTTTTTTAAACGATTTAAATCTTTTAAATGTTTTTTAAAAAAAACAACTTTTGACAATTGCTTAAGCTAAAAAAAAAAAACGCGTTTTTATTTTTTTTTTTTAAATTAAAGCTTATTTAAACGATTTAATATTTTTTTAAAATGTTTTTTTTAAAGCAAAACAAGTTTTTAGAAGGGTTTTCCTAAAACGCCGTTTGATTTTTTTATTTTCTTTTTTATTAAAGCCTTTTTAACGATTTAACGTTAAAATGTTTTTGAAAATTTATTTTAAAAAACAGCCTTTTTTTAGAACGCGTTTTAAGCGAAACGCAAAAAAAACGAAAAATTTTAACTTTTTTTTAAATATTCGTTTTTAAATTTTCCATTAAAGTTAAAAGATTATTTGAAAAACCCCTTTTAGCAAAAGGGACTAAAACCTAAAAACGCAAAATTTTTTTACGTTTTTTTAAATATTGTTTTTTTAATTTTCCTTTTAAAAGTTGAAAATCTTTTTTGAAAAAATTTTAGCAACGCGTTTTAAGCAAAAAAGGCTAAAACGCGAAAAATTTTTTAAACGTTTTTTATTATTCGTTTTTAAGTTTCACTTTAAAAAAGTTAAAAGATTATTTTTAAAAAAACCCCTTTTTTAGCAACGCTTTTTTTTAACGCGTAAAAAACGCAAAAAAAACGAATTTTTTTTTAACGTTTTTTTATTAATATTCCCTCTATTTGAACGATTTCAACGATCTAAAATGTTTTGAATATGCTTTATTTTAGCAAAACAACGTTTTGAGCTTTAATCTGCGTTTTTAACGCGTAAAACAGCTAATAACGACGAAATTTTTATTATTCGTTTTTATTAATATTGCGTCTATTTGAACGATTTCAACGATCTAAAATGCTTGAAAATGCTTATTTTAGCAAAACAGCACGTTTTGAGTTTAATCTGCGTTTTACGCGTAAAACAGCATAAAAACGACGAATTTTATTATTCGTTTTATTAATATTGCTTAATTTGCAACGATTTCAACGATCTAAAATGTTTGAAAATGCTTATTTTAGCAAAACAGCACGTTTTGAGCTTTAATCTGCGTTTTAACGCGTAAAACAGCATAAAAACGACGAATTTTTATTATTCGTTTTTATTAATATTGCTTCTATTTGAACGATTTCAACGATCTAAAATGCTTGAAAATGCTTATTTTAGCAAAACAGCACGTTTTGAGCTTTTAATCTGCGTTTTAACGCGTAAAACAGCATAAAACGACGAATTTTTATTATTCGTTTTTATTAATATTGGTCTATTTGAACGATTTCAACGATCTAAAATGCTTGAAAATGATTATTTTAGCAAAACAGCACGTTTTGAGCTTTAATCTGCGTTTTAACGCGTAAAACAGCATAAAACGACGAATTTTTATTATTCGTTTTTATTAATATTGCTTCTATCTGAACGATTTCAACGATCTAAAATGCTTGAAAATGCTATTTTAGCAAAACAGCACGTTTTGAGCTTTAATCTGCGTTTTAACGCGTAAAACAGCATAAAAACGACGAATTTTTATTATTCGTTTTATTAATATTGCGTCTATTTGAACGATTTCAACGATCTAAAATGCTTGAAAATGATTATTTTGCAAAACAGCACGTTTTGAGCTTTAATCTGCGTTTTAACGCGTAAAACACATAAATCGACGAATTTTTTTATTATTCGTTTTTATTAAATTGCTTATTGAACGATTTCACGATCTAAAATGCTTGAAAATGTTATTTTGCAAAACAGCACGTTTTAGCTTTAATCGCAGTTTTAACGCGTAAAATAGCATAAAACGACGAATTTTTATTATTCGTTTTTATTAATATTGCTCAATTTGAACGATTTCAACGATCTAAAATGCTTGAAATGCTTATTTTAGCAAACACAACGTTTTGAGCTTTTTAACTGCGTTTTAACGCGTAAAACAGCTTTAAAAAACGACGAATTTTTATTATTCGTTTTTATTATATTGCTCTTTTTTGAACGATTTCAACGATCTAAATGCTTGAAAATGCTTATTTTAGCAAAACAGCACGTTTTGAGCTTTTAATCTGCGTTTTAAACAGCGTAAAACAGCATTAAAAACGACGAAATTTTTATTATTCGTTTTTTATTAATATTCGTCATTTGAACGATTTCAACGATTAAAATGCTTGAAAATGCTTATTTTAGCAAAACAGCACGTTTTGACTTTAATCGGTTTTAACGCGTAAAACAGCATAAAACGACGAAATTTTATTATTCGTTTTTTATTAATATTGCTTTCTATTTGAACGTTTCAACGATCTAAAATGCTTGAAAATGCTTTATTTTAGCAAAAATCACAGTTTTGAGCTTTTAATCTGCGTTTTAACGCGTAAAACGCATAAAAACGACGTAAATTTTTATTATTCGTTTTAATTTATTGCGTCTATTTGAACGATTTCAAACGATTAAAATGCTTTGAAAATGCTTATTTTAGCAAAACAGCACGTTTTGATTTAATCTGCGTTTTAACGCTAAAACAGCATAAAACAAGATAAAACGACGAATTTTTATTATCGTTTTTATTAATATTGTTCTATTTGAACGATTTCAACGATCTAAAATGCTTGAATGAATTAAGTAAAGAAAACAGCACGTTTTGAGTTTAATCTGCGTTTTAACGTAAGACAAAATGAAAAGACATTTTTTATTATTCGTTTTATTAATATTCGTTTTGAACGATTTCAACATCTAAAATGCTTGAAAATGCTTATTTTAGCAACAGCACGTTTGAGCTTATCTCACGATTTAACGCGTAAAACAGCTAAAAACGACGAATTTTTATATATTCGTTTTTATTATATTTTCTGTTTGAACGATTTCAACGATCTAAAATGCTTGAAATGCTTATTTTAGCAAAACACACGTTTTGAGCTTTATCTTGCGTTTAACGCGTAAAACAGCATAAAAACGCATTTTATATCGTTTTTATTAATATTGCGTCTATTTGAACGATTTCCGATCTAAAATGCTTGAAAATGAATTTTTTAGCAAAACACCGTTTTGAGCTTTTTTGCGTTTTAACGCGTAAACACAAAAAACGACGAATTTTTATTATTCGTTTTTATTAATATTTGAGCTTTTGAACGTTTCAACGACTAAAATGCTTGAAATGTTATTTTGTTAAAACACATGCGTTTTAGTTTAATCTGCGTTTTAACGCGTAAAACAGCATAAAACGACGTAATTTTTAATTATTCGTTTTATTAATATTGCTTTATCTGAACGATTTCAACGATCTAAAACTTGAAAATGCTATTTTTTAGCAAAACAGCAGTTTTGACTTTAATCGCGTTTTAACGCAAAAAGCATAAAAACGACGAATTTTTATTATTCTTTTTATTATAGCTTATTTAAAACGATTTCAACGATCTAAAATGCTTTGAAAATGCTTATTTTAGCAACAATACACGTTTTGAGTTTAATCTGCGTTTTAACGCGTAAAAGCAAAAACGACAGAATTTTATTATTCGTTTTTTAATATTGCGTCTATTTGAACGATTTCTACGATCTAAAATGCTTGAAAATGCATATTTTAGCAAAACAGCACGTTTGAGCTTTAATCTGCGTTTTAACGCGTAAAATAGCATAAAACGACGAATTTTTATTATTCGTTTTTATTAATATTGCTTCTTTTTGAACGATTTCAACGATCTAAAATGCTTGAAAATGTTTATTTTAGCAAAACAGCACGTTTTGAGCTTTAATCTGCGTTTTAACGCGTAAAACAGCATAAAACGACGAATTTTTATTATTCGTTTTTATTAATATTGCGCCTATTTGAACGATTTCAACGATCTAAAATGCTTGAAAATGCTTATTTTAGCAAAAGCACGTTTTGAGTTTAATCTGCGTTTTAACGCGTAAAACAGATAAAAACGATGAATTTTATTATTTTTTTTAATATTGCGTCTATTTAAAACGATTCCAACGATCGAAAATGCTTGAAAATGCTTATTTTAGAAAACCGTTTTGAGTTTAATCTGGTTAAACGCTAAAACATTACAAAACAGCATTTTAGTTTTTAAATATTGCGCGTTAAACATAACGATCTAAAATGCTTGAATTTTATTTTATAAAACCATTTTGAACTTTAATCTGTTAAAGCTAAAAGCATTAAACAAAATTTTTATTTTCGTTTTTTAAATTCTCTTTTAACGATTTCAGCATAAAATGCTGAAAATGTTATTTTCGCATAACAGTTTTGAGCTTTAACGTTTAACGTAAAAGCTAAAAACGTTATTTTATATTCGTTTAATTTTTTGGTCTAATCTGCGATTTAACGTAAAACATGAAAAATGCTTATTTTTAAAAATCGTTTTTATTAATTGCGTCTTTGCGTGAAACAACATCTAAAAAGTGAAAATGCTTTTTTATTAATTCGTTTTAGCTTTAATCTGCGTTTTTGAACGATTTCAAACGCATCATAAAATCGAAAATTTTTATTATTCGCTTTTGATTAATTGCGTCTATTTGAACGATTTCAGCATTAAAAGCGAAAATTTTTTTAGCAAATCGCTTTTTTAAAGCTCTATTGCGATTTCAACCGTAAAAAGCATGAAAACATTATTTTAATTATTCGTTTTGATTAATTTGCTTTTATTGACGAATTTCACGATCTAAAATGCGATTTTATATTTTTTTAGTAAATCGCATCATTTTGAACATTTTCAAGATTTAACGTAAAACATTATTTAGCAAAACGCATTTTGGTTTTTAACTGTTTTAACGCGTATATCGCATAAAAGAAATTTTATTATGCTTTTTAAATATGCTTATTTGAAACGTTTCGTCGATTTAAATGCTTGGTTTTAACGCTAATCAGCATAAAAGCCGTTTGAGCTTTAATTCGTTTTTCGAAAAATGCTTATTTAAAACGATTTCAATCTATATTGCTTGAAAATTAGCTATTTTAGCAAAACATTTCAACTCTTAAAATGCTTTGAAATCGAATATTTTAAAAAATGCTTGAAATTGATTATTTTTCAAAAATTGGTTTCAAATTTGCGATTTCAACGCTAAAAAGCTTGAAAATGCTTATTTTACATAACGTTTTGCTTTAATCTGCTTTTATTTGAAATTTCAACATAAAATGCTTGAAAGATTATTTTAGAAATTCGCATTTTTTATATTTTCTTTTTGAACGCGTTAAAGATCATAAAATGCTTGAATTTCTTTATTTTTGCAAAACAGCTTTCATTTAACGTTTAACGCGTAAACAGCATAAAGCTTAATTTTGCAGACTTAGCGTTTTTTTATTGCTTTAACGTTTAAAACAGCTAAAACGAAAATTCTTATTTAAAACGTTTTTTTAATCTGCGTTTTTAGCGTTAAAACATCATAAAATCTACGAAATTTTATTATTCGTTTTATGTAATATTGCGTCTTTTGAAGCGTATTTAACGATCTAAAATGCTTGAAAATGATTATTTTAGCAAAAATGCTTGAAAATGATTATTTTTGCAAAACAGCACGTTCTGAGCTTTAATCTGCGTTTTAAGCGTAAACAGCATAAAACGACGAATTTTTATTATTCGTTTTTATTAATATTGCTTCTATTTGAACGATTTCAACGATCTAAAATGCTTGAAAATGATTATTTTAGCAAAACAGCACGTTTTGAGCTTTAATCTGCGTTTTAACGCGTAAAACAGCATAAAAACGACGAATTTTTATTATTCGTTTTTATTAATATTGTTTCTATTTGAACGATTTCAACGATCTAAAATGCTTGAAATGCTTTATTTAGCAAAGAAGCATTTTGAGTTTAGTCTGCGATTTAACGCGTAAAACAGCAAAAAAACGACGAAATTTTTATTATTCGTTTTATTAATATTGTGTCTATTTGAACGATTTCAACGATTAAATCTTGAAAATGCTTATTTTAGCAAAAACAGCAGTTTTGAGCTTTAATCTGCGTTTTAACGCGTAAACAGCATAAAACGACGAATTTTTATTATTCGTTTTTTATTAATTCTCTATTTGAACGATTTCAAGATCTAAAATGCTGAAAATGATTATTTTAGCAAAACCAGTTTTGAGCTTTAATCTGCTTTAACGCGTAAAACAGCATAAAAACGACGAAATTTTTATTATTCTTTTTATTAATATTGTTCTTTATTTGAACGATTTCAAGATCTAAAATTTTGAAAATGCTTATTTTAGCAAACGTTTTGAGCTTTTGCGTTTTAATTGCGTTAAAACGCATAAAACGCAAAATTTTTATTAATTTTTTATTAATTTCGTTTTTATTAAATTGCGTAAAATGCTGAAAAGATTTTAAGATAAACGCTTTTGAGCTTTATTTTACAAACAGCAGTAAAGCAGTTAAATCGTTTTAATCGTTTTATTCAATTGAATTTAACGTAAATTTAAATTCTTTTTGATAATTTGATTTTTACGATTTCAACACCAATTGTTAAAAATGCTGTTTTAACAAAACAGCACTAGAATTTTTATTTGTTTTTACTTAAAATAAATGACGAATTTTTAATATTTTTTATCAAAATTGCTTAATTTGAGATTTCAACACTTAAGCTTTAAAATGCTTTTAACAAAACAGCAAAAAAAGTTTTTTATTTTCGTTTTAAGTAAATGCTTAATTTGAACGATTTTAATGTTATTTTAAAAATTGCGTTATTTAAGCATAAACGATCTGAAATTTAAAATGCTTATTTATAAAAACAAAACGTTTTGAGTTTTAATCTTTTTTTAATGCTATTTAGCATTAAAACGATTTATATGCTTTTATAATTTTTTTATTAACAGCTTTAACGATTTAAAATTTGTAAATGCTTATTTTATAAAACAGTTTTATTTTAATGCGTTTTAACGCTAAAACGCTTAAAACGACTAATTTTTAAAATGGTTTTATTAAATTGCGTTATTTGAAAAATTTCACATTTAAATTTAAAATGCTTTTTTAACGCAAAACAGCAACGTTTAAGCTTTTAATTGCGTTTTTAGGAAAAGTAAACGAATTTTATTATCGTTTTAAAATACTTATATTTGAACATTTCAACGTTCTAAAATGCTTTAAAGCTATATTTAAAACAGAAATTTTTATTTAATGTTTTTACTAAATGCAGCTAAAAAACGAAATTTTATATTCGTTTTTTTTAAATATTGCGTCTATTTAGAAGGATTTCAACGATCTAAAATGCTTGAAAAGTGCTTATTTTAAAGCAAAACAGCATTTTTAAGCTTTTTCTGCTTTTAACGCGTAAAACGCATAAAAACGAGTAAATTTATTATTTTTTATATTAATTTGCTCTATTTGAACGATTTAAAATCTAAAATGCTTGAAAGCTTTTTGCAAAACAGCACGTTTTATTATATCTGCGTTTTAAGCTAAAACAGCATTAAAACGGAATTTTTTTTATTTGTTTTATTAATTTGTTCTTATTTGAACGATTTCAACGATCTAAAAGCTTAAAATCTTTTTTATAAAACAGCCTTTTAGTTTAATCTGCGTTTTAAGGTAAAACGCATAAAAACGACGAATTTTTATTATTGTTTTTAAATTTGCTTTATTTGAACGATTTTCGAAATCTAAAATTAAATGTGATTTTATGAATTGTTTTGAGTTTTAATCTGCGTTTTAAACGCGTAAAACAGATTAAAAAGTGAATTTTTTATTATTTTTTTTTATTATTTTGTCTATTTGACGATTTAATCTAAAATGCTTGAAAAACGCTTATTTAGCAAAAGCACGTTTTGAGTTTAATCTGTTTTTTAACGCTTAAAACGATAAAATAGAATTTTTATTATTATTTTTTATAATATTGCGTCTATTTGAACGTTTAAGCGATCTAAAATGCTTGAAAAGCTTAATTTAAAAAACAGCATTTTTGAGCTTTAATTGGTTTTAACGTAAACAGCATAAAACGACGAATTTTTTTATTGTTATATATTTGCTTCTATTTAACGAACGATTTCAAAATCTGAAATCTTTTTTAAAATACTTTTTTAAAATGCCTTTTGAGTTTAACTCGTTTTAAGCTAAAACAGCATTTAAAAACGACAAATTTTTTTAATCGTTTTATTAAATGCTCTTTAAAAGATTTAAACGACTAAATTTTGATTAATTTTTTTATAAAACACACGTTTTAGATTTAATCTGTTTTAAACGCTAAAAAGCTTAAAGACAAATTTTTATTATCGTTTTATTTAATATTGCTATTTAACGGTTAACGATCTAAAAATGCTTTAAAATCTTATTTTATAATACATACGTTTTATTTAATGGTTTAAGCTAAAACAGCTAAAAGCTAATTTTTTAATTATCGTTTTTTAATATTGCGTCTATTTGAACGATTTCAACGATCTAAAATGCTTGAAAATGATTATTTTAGCAAAACAGCACGTTTTGAGCTTTAATCTGCGTTTTAACGCGTAAAACAGCATAAAACGACGAAATTTTATTATTCGTTTTTATTAATATTGCGTCTTTTTGAACGATTTCAACGATCTAAAATGCTTAAAAATGTTTTTTGAAAACAGCCGTTTTGGTTTTAATCTGCGTTTTAACGCGTAAAACAGCATAAAACGACGAATTTTTTTATTCGTTTTTTTTAAATTGTTTCATTTAAAACGATTTCAACGATTTAAAAATGCTTGAAAATGTTATTTTAGAAAAAACAGCACTTTTTTTTTAATCTGCGTTTTAACGCAAAACAGCAAAAAACGACGAAATTTTTTTTTATTTTTTTTATTAATATTGCCATTTGAACGATTTCAACGATTAAAATGTTGAAAATGATTATTTTAGCAAAACAGTTTTTTAGCTTTAATCTGCGTTTTAACGCGTAAAACAGCATAAAAAACGAATTTTATTTTATTTTTTTATTAATATTGCTTCTATTTAACGATTTCAACGATTTAAAATGCTTGAAAATGCTTATTTGCAAAACAGCACGTTTTGAGCTTTAATCTGCGTTTAACCGTAAAACGTAAAAACGCGAAATTTTGAAATTTTTTTATTATATTCCATTTTAATTTAACGATTCATCTTTTGAAAGTATTTCAAAACAGTTATAAGCTTTAATCTGTTTTAAGCAAAACAGCAAGACGATTTTTTTATTCGTTTTTAATTAAATGCCAAAACGATTTTAATCTTAAATGCTTGAAATGCTTCTATTTAGAAACGCATTTTAGCTTTAAATCTGCTTTAACGCGCAAAACAAGCATAATTGAGATTTTGGTTTTCGCTTTTATTAAATTAAATTTGAACGATTTCTAGATCTTGCTTAAATTGCGTCTATTTTAGAAAAATTTCAACACGTTTTGAAATTTAACTAGTTTTAACGTAAAAACAAAACGACGATTTTTATTTTGGTTTTAGTAATATTGCTCATTGAAACGATTTTTATTATTATGTTGAAATTGTTTATTTGAAAATTTCAACGTTTTAAATGCTTCTGCAAAATAGAATAGCAAAAAAACGTTTTAGTATTATCTTTTTAACGCGCTAAAAAAAAAACGAAATTTTTTTAAAATTGTTTTATATATTGCAATTTAACGTTTAATCTAAATACTGAAAATATTTTTTAAAAAACGATTTTTATTTTTTATTTGCCTAAAACGATTTCACATGAAATTTTAATTCGTTTTTATTAAAAATACATTTGAACGAATTTCAAAATGTTAAAATGCTTATTTTAAGAAACAGCACGTTTTAGTTTTAATATGCGTTTTTGACGACAACGTTAAAAAGAAATTTTATTTACAAAATTTTATTTTATTGCGTTTTATTTAACGATCAAAAAGACTAAATATTATTTTTTATAAAACACTTTTGATTGATTTCATTCTAACGCGTAAAACATTAAAACGACAATTTTATTATTCTTTTTTTAATTGTAAACGTTTAACGACAAAATTTGAAATGCTTATTTTAAAAACACTTTTGAGTTTAACTCGTTTTACGGTAAAACAGCATGAAAAACGACGAAATTTTATTTTTTTTTATCTATTGCTTTACTTTGAAATTCAACGATCTAAAATTTTGAAAATTTATTTTAAAAAACGTTTTGAGCTTTAACGCGTTTTAACGCTTAAAAGAAAAAAAGGAATTTTTTTAATTCGTTTTTATTAAACGCAAATTTGACGAATTAGATTAAATTTTAAATATTTTCTTTGAAAACAACGTTTTGATAATCTGAATTTAATAAAACAAAAAAAAGGAAATTTTAATTTCGTTTTTATTAATATGGCTATTTGAACGACGAATTTTTATTATCTTTATTAATTTTTATTTAACGATTAACGATCTAAAATGCGTTAAATCTTTTTTACAAAACAGCATTAAATAATTTTTTTAAGGGTTAAAATTAATATCACTTTTGACGATTTCTCTAAAATATTGGAAAATTTGAATTTTACAACGATCTAAATTTGAAATTGATTTTTTAACCTAAAACAGTTAAGTTAAATTTTTTATTCGGTTTAAAAATGCAAAAAACCATTTAATTATTTGTTTTTTTTAAAAATTGCTTCATTTGAATTTCACGAAAAATGCTTGAAATGCTTTTATCTTTAACACGTTTTAATAATCCGTTTTAATAAAACAGCATAAAAACGAAATTTTTATTATTCGTTTTATTTAATTCGTCTATTTAACTTAAAAATTATTAAGCAAAAAATTATTTTGAGCTTTAAATACGTTTTATTTAACCGTAAACAGCGTAAAACAATTAAACATTTTTTATTATTTTTTTTTAATATTGCGTCTATTTACGATTTCAACGAAAAAAAATTATTTTAGCAAAACACAGTTTTGAGTTTTAATCTGCGTTTTAACGCGTAAACGCTAAAAACGCGAAATTTTTAATATCTTTTTATTAATATTGCGTCTATTTGAACGATTTCAACGATCTAAAATGCTTGAAAATGATTATTTTAGCAAAAAGCACGTTTTGAGTTTTAATCTGCGTTTAACGCGTAAAACAGCATAAAAAAAATTTTATATTCGTTTTTATTATTATTGCTCTATTTGAACGATTTCAACGATCTAAAATGCTTGAAAATTTATTTTGCAAAACAGCACGTTTTGAGCTTTAATCTGCGTTTTAACGCGTAAAACAGCATAAAAAAATTTTTATTATTCTTTTTTTAATTATTTTCTATTTGAACGATTTCAACGATCTAAAATGTTGAAAATGTTTTATTTTTAGTTTTAAACAGCACGTTTTGGTTTTAATCTGCGTTCTAACGCGTAAAACAGCAAAAAAACGACGAATTTTTTTATTATTCGTTTTTTTAAATTATTGCGTCTATTTGAACGATTTCAACGATCTAAAATGTTTGGGAAATGCTTATTTTAGAAAAAACAGCACGTTTTAAAAGTTTAATCTGCGTTTTAAGGGAAAAAACAGCATAAAAAACGAAAAAAATTTTTAATTTTCCCGTTTTTTTTAAATATTGCGTTTTATTTGAACGATTTAAACCCACCCCAAAAATGCTTGAAAATGATTTTTTTGGAAAAACAGCACGTTTTGAGCTTTAATCTGCGTTTTAACGGGGAAAAAACAGCAAAAAAACGACGAATTTTTTATTATTCTTTTTTTATTAATATTGCTTCTTTTTTGAACGTTTTCCCCAACGATCAAAAAAATGCTTAAAAATGTTTTTTTTTGGGAAAAACAGCACGTTTTGAGTTTTAACCTTTTAACGCGTAAAACAGCTTTCGACAAAATTTTTTATTATTTTTTTTTTAATTTTTTGGTCTATTTAAAAGGGGATTTAAACCCAAAATGCTTGAAAATGATTTTTTTAAAAGCAAAAAAAGCACTTTTTGAGTTTTTCTGCGTTTTAACGCGTAAAAAAAAGCAAAAAAAGGGACGAATTTTTATTATTCTTTTTTATTAATATTGCTTCTTTTTTAAAACGATTTCAACGATTTAAAAATCCCGGAAAAAATGCTTTTTTTAAAAGCAAAAACAGCACGTTTTGAGTTTTAACCGCTTTTTAAAACGCGAAAAACAGCAAAAAAAACGACAAAAATTTTTAAATTCTTTTTTCCCAATTTTTGGGCGGCCTATTTAAAATGATTTCAACGATCAAAAAATGTTTTGAAAATGATTATTTTAGCAAAACAGCACTTTTTGAGTTTTTAATCTGCGTTTTAACGCGTAAAACAGCAAAAAAAATGACAAATTTTTTTATTATTCTTTTTTTATTAATATTGTTTCTTTTTTAAAACGATTTCAACGATCTAAAATGTTTTGAAAATGTTTTTTTTAAAAGCAAAACAGCACGTTTTGAGTTTTAACCCTTTTTTTAACGCGAAAAACAGCAAAAAAACGACAAAATTTTTTTATTATTCTTTTTTTATTAATATTGCGTCTATTTGAACGATTTCAACGATCAAAAAATGCTTGAAAATGATTATTTTAGCAAAACAGCACGTTTTGGGGTTTTAATCTGCGTTTTAACGCGTAAAACAGCATAAAAACGACGAATTTTTTTTTTTCCCGTTTTTATTAATATTGCTTTTTTTGAACGATTTCAACGATCAAAAAATGTTTAAAAAATGTTTTATTTTAGAAAAAACAGCACGTTTTGACTTTAATCTGCTTTTAACGCGTAAAACAGCATAAAAACGACAAAATTTTTTTATTATTCTTTTTTTATTAATATTGCGTCTATTTGAACGATTTCACGTTTCAAAATGTTTTGAAAATGATTTTTTTTTAGAAAAAACAGCAGGTTTTGAGTTTTAATCTGCGTTTTAACGCGAAAAAACAGCAAAAAAACGACGAATTTTTTATTTTTCCCGTTTTTATTAATAGCGGAACGATTTCAACGATCTAAAATGCTTCAAAATGTTTTATTTTAGCAAAAAACACTTTTTAAAAGTTTTTAATCTGCTTTTTAACGCGAAAAAAGCATAAAAACGACAAAATTTTTTTATTATTCGTTTTTATTAATATTGCGTCTATTTGAACGATTTCAACGATCTAAAATGTTTTAAAAAATGATTATTTTCGCAAAACAGCACGTTTTGAGTTTTAATCGGGCGTTTTAACGCGAAAAAACAGCAAAAACCCCCACAATTTTTATTATACTTTTTTTATTAATATTGCCTCTATTTGAACACCGCGATCTAAAATGCTTGAATATGCTTATTTTGCAAAACAGCACGTTTTGAGTTTTAATCTGCGTTTTAACGCGTAAAACAGTTTAAAAAAACGACAAATTTTTATTATTCTTTTTTAAATTATTGCGTCTATTTGAAGGGATTTCAACGATCTAAAATGCTTAAAATGCTTATTTTAGCAAAACAGCACGTTTTGAGTTTTAATGCTTTTCACGCGTAAAAAAGGCCAAAAAACGACAAATTTTTTTATTATTCGTTTTTTTTAAATTTGCGCCAATTTGAACGACAACGATCAAAAAAATGCTTGAAAATGCTTTTTTAGCAAAACAGCACGTTTTGAGTTTTAATCTGCGTTTAACGCGTAAAAAAAAGCAAAAAAACGACGAAATTTTTATTATTTTTTTTTTAAAAATTATTGCGCCCATTTAAAACGATTTCAACGATCTAAAATGCTTAAAAATGATTTTTTTCGCAAAACAGCACTTTTTGACAAATCTGCTTTTTAACGCGTAAAAAAAGAAAAAAACGACAAATTTTTTTATTATAGGTTTTTATTAATATTCCCTCTTTTTGGGAAGGGTTTTTCCCAGCGATCAAAAAATGCTTGAATATGCTTATTTTTGCAAAACAGCACCGTTTTGAGTTTTAATCTGCGTTTTAACGCAAAAAACAGTTTAAAAAAACGACGAAATTTTTTTTATTTTTTTTTATTAATATTGCGTCTATTTGAACGATTTCAACGATCTAAAAATGCTTGAAAATGTTTTATTTTAGAAAAAAACATCACGTTTTGAGCTTTAATCTGCTTTTTAACGCGTAAAACAGCAAAAAAAACGACGAATTTTTATTATTCGTTTTTTTTAAATATTGCTTTATTTGAACGATTTCAACGATCAAAAATGCTTAAAAAATGCTTTTTTTAAAAGCAAAACAACACTTTTTGAGCTTTAATCTGCGTTTTAACGCGTAAAACAGCATAAAACGACAAAATTTTTTTATTATTCTTTTTTTATTAATATTGCGTCTTTTTTGAATTATTTCAACGATCTAAAATGATTGAAAATGTTTTTATTTTAGCAAAAAAAAGCACGTTTTGATTTTTTAATCTGCGTTTTCACGCGAAAACAGCAAAAAAAACGACGAATTTTTATTATTCTTTTTTAAATATTGCCCCAAATTTGGGGAACTTTTTTCAACGTTTCAAAATGTTTGAAAATGCTTTTTTTTAGAAAAAACAGCATTTTGAGCTTTAATCTGCGTTTTAACGCGAAAAACCGGCTAAAACGACAAAATTTTTATTATTCGTTTTTTTTAAATATTGTTTTTTTGAACGTTTTCCCAACGATCAAAAAATGCTTGAAAATGCTTATTTTAGAAAAACAGAAATTTTTTTGAGTTTTTAATCTGCGTTTTCACGCGTAAAACAGCAAAAAAACGACGAATTTTTTTTTTCTTTTTTTACAATATTGCGCCAATTTGAACGATTTCAACGTTTCTAAAATGCTTGAAAATGCTTTTTTTTAAAAAAACAGCACCATTTGAGTTTTAATCTGCTTTTTAACGGGGTAAACAAAGCAAAAAAACGACGAATTTTTTTTTTCTTTTTTATTAATATTGCGTCTTTTTTAAAACGTGATTTCAAAGGGATTAAAATCCCGAAAATGCTTATTTTACCCAAAAACAGCACGTTTTGACTTTTAATCTGCGTGTTAACGCGAAAAACAGCAAAAAAAGACAAAATTTTTTTTATTATTCTTTTTTTATTAATATTGCCTATTTGAACGTTTTTTTAAAGGGATCTAAAATGTTTTAAAAAAAATTTTTTTAGCAAAACAGCAGGTTTTGAGTTTTTAATCTGCGTTTTAACGCGAAAAACAGCAAAAAAACGACAAATTTTTTTTATTATTCTTTTTTATTAATATTGCTTCTATTTGAACGTTTTTAACGATCTAAAATGCTCGAAAATGCTTTTTTTTGGCAAAACAGCACGTTTTGAGTTTTAATGTGCGTTTTAAGGGTAAAACAGCAAAAAAACGACGAATTTTTATTATTCTTTTTTATTAAAAATTTTCCCCTTTTTGGGAACGATTTCAACGATCAAAAAATGCTTGAAAATGTTTTTATTTTAGCAAAACAGAAACGTTTTGAGTTTTAATCTGCGTTTTAACGCGAAAAACAGCAAAAAAAACGACGAAATTTTTATTATTCTTTTTTATTAATATTGGTCTATTTGAACGATTTCAACGATCAAAAAAATGCTTAAAAAATGATTATTTTCGAAAAAAACAGCACGTTTTGGCTTTAATCTGCGTTTTAACGCGTAAAAAACCAAAACGACGAATTTTTTTTAAAAACGTTTTATTAATTTTAAAATTTTATTTGAACGATTTCAGCGTTTCAAAATGCTTGAATATGTTTTATTTTTGCAAAACAGCACGTTTTATTTTAATCTGCTTTTTTTAACGCGTAAAACAGCAAAAAAAAAACGACGAAATTTTTATTTTTCGTTTTTATTAATTTTTGGTCTATTTGAAGGGATTTCAACGATCAAAAATGCTTAAAATGCTTATTTTTGCAAAATATCACGTTTTGAGCTTTAATCTGCGTTTAAGGGTAAAACAGCATAAAAACGACAAAATTTTTATTATTCGTTTTTTTAAATTTGTTTTTATTTGAACGTTTTTTAACGATCAAAAAATGCTTGAAAATGCTTATTTTAGCAAAACAACACGTTTTGAGCTTTAATCTGCGTTTTAACGCGTAAAAAAAAAGCAAAAAAAAAACGACAAAATTTTTTTTATTATTCGTTTTTTTAATATTGCGTCTATTTGAACGATTTCAACGATCTAAAATGCTTGAAAATGCTTATTTTAGAAAAAACAGACGTTTTGATTTTTTAATTTGCGTTTTCACGCGAAAAAACAGCAAAAAAAAACGACAAATTTTTTTTATTATTCTTTTTTATTAATATTGCACCAATTTGAACGATTTCAACGATCAAAAAATGCTTGAAAATGTTTTATTTTAGAAAAAAGAAGTTTTGAGTTTTTAATCTGGGGTTTTAACGCGTAAACAGAAATAAAAAACGACAAATTTTTTTATTATTCGTTTTTATTAATATTGCTTCTATTTGAACGATTTAAAAGATCTAAAATGCTTAAAAATGTTTTTTTTTGGCAAAAAGCCTTTTTTGAGCTTTAATCTGCGTTTTAACGCGTAAAAAAAAAGCAAAAAAACGACAAATTTTTTATTATTCTTTTTTAAATTTTTGGTCTATTTGAACGATTACAACGTTTCAAAAATGTTTGAAAATGATTATTTTAGCAAAACAGCACGTTTTGAGTTTTAATCTGCGTTTTAACGGGGTAAACAGCAAAAAAACGACAAATTTTTTTATTTTTCGTTTTTATTAATATTGCTTCTTTTCCGGAACGATTTCAACGATCTAAAATGCTTGAAAATGCTTATTTTAGCAAACAGAAAGTTTTGAGTTTTTAATCTGCGTTTTAACGCGAAAAACAGCATAAAAACGACAAATTTTTTTTATTATTCGTTTTTATTAATATTGCGTCTATTTGAACGAGGTTAAACGATCAAAAAATGCTTAAAAATGATTTTTTTTAGCAAAACAGCACGTTTTGAGTTTTTAATCTGCGTTTTAACGCGTAAAACAGCAAAAAAAAACGACAAATTTTTTAAATTATTCTTTTTTTATTAATATTGCTTCTATCTGAAGGGATTTCAACGATCAAAATGCTTGAAAATGTTTTTTTTAGAAAAAACAGCACGTTTTGAGTTTTAATCGCGGTTTTAACGCGTAAAACAGCAAAAAAACGACAAATTTTTTTTATTATTCTTTTTTATTAATATTGTTTTTATTTGAACGATTTCAACGATCAAAAATGCTTGAAAATGCTTTTTTTAGAAAAAACAACACGTTTTGAGTTTTTTAATCTGCTTTTTTAACGCGTAAAACAGCAAAAAAACGACGAAATTTTATTATTCTTTTTTAAATATTGCGTCTATTTGAACGATTTTTTACGATCAAAAAATGCTTGAAAATGCATTTTTTAAAAGAAAAAACAGCACTTTTTTGAGTTTTAATCTGCGTTTTAACGCGTAAAATAGCAAAAAAACGACAAATTTTTTTATTATTCGTTTTTTTTAAATTTGCTTCTATTTGAACGATTTCAACGATCTAAAATGCTTGAAAATGCTTATTTTAGCAAAACAGCACTTTTTATTTTAATCTGCTTTTTAACGCGAAAAAAACAGCATAAAACAAAATTTTTTATTTTTCCCGTTTTTTTTAAATTTGGCCTATTTGAACGATTTCAAGGGTTTCAAAAATTTTTGAAAATGCTTTTTTTTAGCAAAACAGCACGTTTTGTGTTTTAATCTGCGTTTTAACGGGGTAAAACAGCAAAAAAAGGGACGAGTTTTTATTATTCGTTTTTATTAATATTGTTTTTTTTTGAACGTTTTTTCAAGTTTGAAAATGTTTTAAAAATGCTTATTTTAGAAAAAACAGCACTTTTTTTGAGTTTTAATCTGCGTTTTAACGCGTAAAACACATAAAACGACGAATTTTTATTATTCGTTTTTATTAATTGCTTCTATTTGAACGATTTCAACGATCTAAAATGCTTGAAAATGCTTATTTTAGAAAAACGGCCGTTTTGAGGTTTTTAATCGCGTTTAACGCGTAAAACAGCATAAAAGACGAAATTTTTTTATTCGTTTTTTAATTTGCTCTATTTGAAGGATTTAAACGATCTAAAATGCTTGAAAATGCTTATTTTAGCAAAACAGCACGTTTTGAGTTTTTAATCTGCGTTTTAACCGTAAAAAACAAAAACGAAATTTTTTTATTCTTTTTATTAATTTTTGCTCTATTTGAACGATTCAACGTCTAAAAGGGCGAAAATGCTTATTTTAGCAAAAGCACGTTTTGGGGCAATCTGCGTTTAACGCGTAAAACAGCATAAAACGCAATTTTTTATTATTCGTTTTATTAATATTCGTCTATTTGAACTTTTTAGCGATCAAAAGCTTGAAAATGTTTATTTAAAAACAGCACTTTGAGAATCTGCTTTAAGCGTAAACACATAAAAACGACAAAATTTTATATTCGTTTTATTAATATTGGTCTATTTGAACGATTTAAGATCTAAAATGCTTGAAAATGCTTTTAAGCAAAACAGCACGTTTGAGCTTTAATTCGTTTTAACCGTAAAACACATAAAACGACAATTTATTATTCGTTTTATTAATATTGCTTCTATTTGAACGTTTTTAACGATCTAAAATGGAAATGCTTATTTTAGCAAAACAGCACGTTTTGAGCTTTAATCCGTTTTACGCGTAAACAGCATAAACGCGAAATTTTTTTATTGTTTTTTTAATATTGCGTCTATTTGAACGATTTAAACGATCTAAAAGGGCTTGAATGCTTATTTTGGCAAACAGCACGTTTTGAGCTTTAATCTGCTTTTACGCGTAAAACGCATAAAACGACAATTTTTATTTTTGTTTTTTTATTAATATTGCTTCTATTTGAACGATTTCAACGTCTAAAATGCTTGAAAATGCTTATTTTAGCAAACAGCACGTTTTGAGCTTTAATCTGCTTTTTAACGGTAACAGCTAAAACGCGAATTTTTTTTATTCGTTTTTATTAAAAATTGCTTCTATTTGAACATTTCAACGATCAAAAAAGGGCGAAATTGTTATTTTGAAACGCACGTTTTGAGCTTAATTGCGTTTAACGCGTAAAACAGCATAAAAACGACGAATTTTTATATTCGTTTTATTAATATTGCTTCTTTTGAACGATTTAACGATCTAAAATGCTTAAAATGCTTATTTTAGCAGCACGTTTGAGCTTTTAATCTGCGTTTAACGCGTAAAACAGCAAAAAAATTTGTCATTATTTTCTTTTATTAATATGCGTCTTTGAACGATTTCAACACTAAAATGCTTGAAAATGCTTATTTTAGCAAAACAGCACGTTTAAAGGCTTAATCTGCGTTTTAACGCGTAAACAGCAAAAAGGGCGAATTTTATTATTCTTTTTTATTAAAATTTATTTGAACGTTAAACGATCTAATGCTTGAAAATCTTTATTTTAGCAAAACAGCATTTTAGGCTTTATCTGCGTTTTAACGCGTAAAACACTTTAAAACGAAAATTTTTATTTTTCCCGTTTTATTAATTGCGTCTTTTGAACGTTTAACGATCAAAAGGGCTTGAAATCATTTTTAGCAAAACAGCCGTTTTGAGCAATCAGCGTTTTAACGCGTAAAACAGCATAAAACAGAGGGAAATTTTTTTTATTCGTTTTTATTAATATTGGTTTATTTGAACGATTTCAACGATCTAAATGCTTGAAAATCTTATTTTGCAAAACAGCACGTTTTGAGCTTTAATCTGCGTTTTAACGCGTAAAACAACATAAAACGCAATTTTTATTTTTTGTTTTTATTAATATTGCTTCTATTTGAACGATTTCAACGATCTAAAATGCTTGAAAATGTTTATTTAGCAAAACACCCGTTTTGAGCTTTAATCTGCGTTTTAACGCGTAAAACAGCATAAAAACGGAATTTTTATTATTCGTTTTTATTAATTTTGCGTCTATTTGAACGATTTCAACGATCAAAATGCTTGAAAATGCTTATTTTAGCAAAACAGCACGTTTTGAGCTTTAATCTGCGTTTTAACGCGTAAAACACAAAAAAAGACGATTTTTTATTTTTTTTATTAATATTGCTTCTATTTGAACGATTTCAACGATCTAAAATGCTTGAAAATGCTTATTTTAGCAAAACAGCCGTTTTTTAAAGTTTTTAATCGCGTTTAACGCGTAAAACAGCATAAAACGACGAATTTTAATTATTCGTTTTTTTAATATTACTCTATTTGAAAAATTTCAGCGATCTAAAATGCTTGAAATTGCTTATTTTTAGCAAAACCGCACGTTTGAGATTTTAATTCGTTTTAACGCGTAAAACAGCTTATAAAACGACAATTTTTATTATTCGTTTTATTAATATTGCTTCTATTTGAACGATTTTAACGATCTAAAATGCTTAAAATGCTTATTTTAGCAAAAGAGACGTTTTGAGCTTTATCTCGTTTTAACGCGTAAAACAACATAAAACGACAATTTTTTATTCTTTTCTTTTATAATATTGCTCTTTTGAACGATTTCAACGATCTAAAATGCGAAAAGCTATTTAGCAAAACAGCACGTTTGAGTTTTTAATCTGCGTTTTAACGCGTAAAACAGCATAAAACGACAAATTTTTATTATTCGTTTTTATTAATTTCCTTTTGAACGATTTCAACGATTGAAATGCTTGAAAATACTTATTTTAAAAACAGCACGTTTTGGCTTTATTCTGCTTTTTTAACGCGTAAAACATAAAACGACAGAAATTTTTATTCGTTTTTATTAATATGCGTTTTTGAACGATTTCAGCGATCGAAAATGCTTGAAAATGCTTATTTTAGCAAAACAGCACGTTTGAGCTTTAATCACGTTTTAACGCGTAAAAAAACTAAAACGACGAAATTTTTATTATTCGTTTTTTATTAATATTCTTTCTATTTGAACGATTTCAACGATCTAAAATGCTTGAAAATGCTTATTTTAAAAACACCCGTTTTGAGCTTTTAATCTGCGTTTTAACGCGTAAAACAGCATAAAAACGACGATTTTTTAATTTGTTTTATTAATATTGCTTCTATTTGAACGTTTAACGATCTAAAATGCTTGAAAATGCTTATTTTAGCAAAACAGCACGTTTTGAGCTTTATTCTGCTTTTTAACGCGTAAAAGCATAAAACGGCAAATTTATTATTCGCTTTTATTAATATTGGTTTTGAACGATTTCAACGTCGAAAATGCTTGAAAATCTTATTTTAGCAAAACAGCACGTTTTGAGCTTTAATCTGCGTTTAACGCGTAAAACAGCATAAAAATGACAAATTTTTATTATTCTTTTTTATTAATATTGCTTCTATTTGAACGATTTCAACGATCAAATCTTGAAAATGCTTATTTTAAAAACAGCTCTTTTTAAAGCTTTAATCAGCGTTTAGCGTAAAACAATAAAAACGACGGAATTTTATTTTCGTTTTTATTAATATTAGCTTATTTGACGTTTCAACGTTAAAATGCTTGAAATGATTTTAAAAACAGCACGTTTGAGCTTTAATCTGCGTTTTTAACGCTAAAACAGCATAAAACGACGATTTTTTATTATTTGTTTTATTAATATTGCGTCATTTGAACGATTTCAACGATCTTGCTTGAAAATGCTTTTTTTAGCAAAACAGCACGTTTAGTTTTTAATCTGCGTTTTAACGCGTAAAACAGCATAAAACGCGAATTTTTATTATTCGTTTTTTATTAATATTGCTTTATTTGAACAGTTCACGATCTACAATGCTTGAAATAGCTTATTTTAGCAAAACAGCATTTTTGAGCTTTAATCTTGGTTTAACGCGTAAAACAGCATAAAAACGACGAAATTTTTATTTTGGTTTTTTAATATTGCATCTATTTGAACGATTTCAACGATCTGAAATGCTTGAAAATGATTATTTTAGCAAAACAGCACGTTTTGAGCTTTATTCTGCGTTTAACGCCTAAAACAGCATAAAACGACGAAATTTTTATTATTCGTTTTTATTAATATGCGTCTATTTGAACGATTTCAACGATCGAAAATGCTTGAAAATACTTATTTTAGCAAAACAGCACGTTTTGAGCTTTAATCTGAGTTTTAACGCGTAAAACAGCATAAAATGACGAATTTTTTATTATTCGTTTTTATTAATATTGCTTCTATTTGAACGATTTCAACGATCTAAAATGCTTGAAAATGCTTATTTTAGCAAAACAGCACGTTTTGAGCTTTAATCTGCGTTTTACGAGTAAAACAGCATAAAACGACAGAAATTTTATTATTCGTTTTATATTAATATTGCTTCTATTTGAACGATTTCAACGATCTAAAATGCTTGAAAATGCTTATTTTAGCAAAACAGCACGTTTTGAGCTTTAATCTGCGTTTTAACGCGTAAAACAACATAAAAACGAAATTTTTTATTATTCGTTTTTATTAATATTGCTTCTATTTGAACGATTTCAACGATCTAAAATGCTTGAAAATGCTTATTTTGCAAAACAGCACGTTTTGAGCTTTAATCTGCGTTTTAACGCGAAAAACATTTTAAAAGACGAATTTTTATTATTGGTTTTATTAATTGCGTCTATTTGAACGATTTCATACGATCTAAAATTGCTTAAATGCTTATTTTAGCAAAAAGCACGTTTTGAGATTTTAATCTGCGTTTTAACGCGTAAACAGCATAAAACGATTTTTATTATTCGTTTTATTAATATTCTATTTGAACGATTCAACGTCAAATGCTTGAAACTTTTTAGCTAAACAGCCGTTTTTGAGCTTTAATCTGTTTTAACGCGTAAAACGTATAAAACGACGAAATTTATTGTTATAATTTGTTTTGAAACAGATTTAACGATCTAAAATGCTTGAAAATGCTTATTTAGAAAAAGCATCGTTTTGAGTCTTTAATCTGCGTTTTAACGCGTTAAACAATAAAACGACGAATTTTTATATTCGTTTTTTATTAAATACATGCATTTGAACGATTTCAACATCTTAAATGCTTGAAATTGCTTATTTTAAAACAGCAGTTTGAATTAATGCGTTTTAACGCGTAAAAGCATAAAACGACAATTTTTATTATTCGTTTTTATTAATATTGCTTCTATTTGAACGATTTCAACGATCTAAAATGCTTGAAAATGCTTATTTTAGCAAAACAGCACGTTTGAGCTTTAATCTGCGTTTTAACGCGTAAAACACATAAAACGACGAATTTTTATTATTGTTTTTATTAATATTGCTTCTATTTGAACGATTTCAACGATCTAAAATGCTTGAAAATGCTTATTTTAGCAAAACAGCACGTTTGAGCTTTAATCTGCGTTTTAACGCGTAAAACAGCATAAAAACGACGAAATTTTTATTTTCGTTTTTATTAATATTGCTTCTATTTGAACGATTTCAACGATCTAAAATGCTTGAAAATGCTTATTTTAGCAAAACAGCACGTTTTGAGCTTTAATCTGCGTTTTAACGCGTAAAACAACATAAAACGACGAATTTTTTATTATTCGTTTTTATTAATATTGCTTCTATTTGAACGATTTCAACGATCTAAAATGCTTGAAAATGCTTATTTTAGCAAAACAGCACGTTTGAGCTTTAATCTGCGTTTTAACGCGTAAAACAGCATAAAACGACGAATTTTTTATTATTCGTTTTTATTAATATTGCGTCTATTTGAACGATTTCAACGATCAAAATGCTTGAAAATCTTATTTTAGCAAAACAGCACGTTTTGAGCTTTAATCTGCGTTTAACGCGTAAAACAGCATAAAATGACGAATTTTTATTATTCGTTTTATTAATATTGCTTCTATTTGAACGATTTCAACGATCTAAAATGCTTGAAAATGCTTATTTTAGCAAAACAGCACGTTTTGAGCTTTAATCTGCGTTTTAACGCGTAAAACAGCATAAAAACGACGAAATTTTTATTATTCGTTTTTATTAATATTGCGTCTATTTGAACGATTTCAACGATCGAAAATGCTTGAAAATGCTTATTTTAGCAAAACAGCACGTTTTGAGCTTTAATCTGCGTTTAACGCGTAAAACAGCATAAAAGACGAATTTTTATTATTCGTTTTTATTAATATTGCTTCTATTTGAACGATTTCAACGATCTAAAATGCTTGAAAATGCTTATTTTAGCAAAACAGCACGTTTTGAGCTTTAATCTGCGTTTTAACGTAAAACAGCATAAAACGACGAAATTTTTATTATTCGTTTTTATTAATATTGCTTCTATTTGAACGATTTCAACGATCTAAAATGCTTGAAAATGCTTATTTTAGCAAAACAGCACGTTTTGAGCTTTAATCTGCGTTTTAACGCGAAAAACACATAAAACGACGAATTTTTATTATTCGTTTTTATTAATATTGCTTCTATTTGAACGATTTCAACGATCTAAAATGCTTGAAAATGCTTATTTTAGCAAAACAGCACGTTTTGAGCTTTAATCTGCGTTTTAACGCGTAAAACAGCATAAAACGACGAAATTTTTATTATTCGTTTTTATTACTATTGCTTCTATTTGAACGATTTCAACGATCTAAAATGCTTGAAAATGCTTATTTTAGCAAAACAGCACGTTTTGAGCTTTAATCTGCGTTTTAGCGCGTAAAACAGCATAAAACGACGAATTTTTATTATTCGTTTTTTATTAATATTGCGCCTATTTGAACGATTTCAACGATCTAAAATGCTTGAAAATGCTTATTTTAGCAAAACAGCACGTTTTGAGCTTTAATCTGCGTTTTAACCCGTAAAACAGCATAAAACGACGAAATTTTTATTATTCGTTTTTATTAATATTGCGTCTATTTGAACGATTTCAACGATCTAAAATGCTTGAAAATGCTTATTTTAGCAAAACAGCACGTTTGAGCTTTAATCTGCGTTTTAACGCGTAAAACAGCATAAAACGACGAATTTTTATTATTCGTTTTTATTAATATTGCTTCTATTTGAACGATTTCAACGATCTACAATGCTTGAAATAGCTTATTTTAGCAAAACAGCACGTTTTGAGCTTTAATCTGCGTTTTAACGCGTAAAACAGCATAAAACGACGAAATTTTATTATTCGTTGTTTATTAATATTGCGTCTATTTGAACGATTTCAACGATCTACAATGCTTGAAAATGCTTATTTTAGCAAAACAGCACGTTTTGAGATTTAATCTGCGTTTTAACGCGTAAAACAGCATAAAACGACGAATTTTTATTATTCGTTTTTATTAATATTGCTTCTATTTGAACGATTTCAACGATCTAAAATGCTTGAAATTGCTTATTTTAGCAAAACAGCACGTTTTGAGCTTTAATCTGCGTTTTAACGCGTAAAACAGCATAAAACGACGAATTTTTATTATTCGTTTTTATTAATATTGCTTCTATTTGAAAGATTTCAACGATCTAAAATGCTTGAAAATGCTTATTTTAGCAAAACAGCACGTTTTGAGCTTTAATCTGCGTTTTAACGCGTAAAACAGCATAAAACGACGAATTTTTAATTATTCGTTTTTTTTTTATTAATATTAGCTTCTATTTGAACGATTTCAACGATCTAAAATGCTTGAAATTGCTTATTTTAGCAAAACAGCCGTTTTGAGCTTTTAATCTGCGTTTTAACGCGTAAAACAGCAAAAAAACGACGAATTTTTATTATTCGTTTTTATTAATATTGCGTCTATTTGAAGATTTCAACGATCTAAAATGCTTGAAAATGCTTATTTTAGCAAAACAGCACGTTTTGAGTTTAATCTGCGTTTTAACGCGTAAAACAGCATAAAACGACGAATTTTTATTATTCTTTTTTTATTAATATTGCTTCTATTTGAACGATTTCAACGATCTAAAATGCTTGAAATGCTTATTTTAGCAAAACAGCACGTTTTGAGCTTTAATCTGCTTTTTAAACGCGTAAAACAGCATAAAACGACGAATTTTTTATTATTCGTTTTTATTAATATTGCTACTATTTGAAGATTTCAACGATCTAAAATGCTTGAAAATGCTTTTTTTAAGCAAAACAGCACGTTTTGAGTTTTTAATCTGCGTTTTAACGCGTAAAACAGCATAAAACGCGAAAATTTTATTATTCGTTTTATAATTCGTCTATTTGAACGATTTCACGATCTAAAATGTGAAAATTTATTTTGCAAAACAGCACGTTTGAGCTTAATCTGATTTTAACGCGTAAAACAGCATAAAACGAGAATTTTTTATTTTGTTTTATTAATATTCTTCATTTGAACATTTCAACGATCTAAAATGTTAAAATGCTTATTTTAGCAAACAGCACGTTTGAGCTTTAATCTGCGTTTTAACGCGTAAACAGCAAAAACGACAAATTTCGTTTATTCGTTTTATTAATATTAACTTCTATTTGAACGTATTCACGATCTAAATGCTTGAAAATGCTTATTTAGCAAAACAGACGTTTGAGCTTTAATCTGCGTTTTTAACGTAAAACAGTTTTAAAACCGAATTTTTTTTTTTAAAATAACTTCTATTTAATTTTTAAAATGCTTAAATGTTATTTTACAAAACAGTTTTGATTTGACTTTTTAACGACAACACATTATTAAAACGCGATTTTAAATTATTCGTTTTTATTATTCTTTTTAACGATTTCAACGATCTAAAATGTTGAAAATTATTTTAGCAATAAAAATTTTGTTTAATGCTTATTTGCAAAACAACTAACTTAATTTTATTTTCGTTATAATTAAAATTTTTTTATTTAACGTTAAGTTTAAATTTGAGAATTGCTATTTTAAAATCAACGTTTATTTAAACACGTTTAACGCTTAAAGATATAAAACGACGTTTTAAATTTCGTTTTATTAAAATGACTGAAATTTTAACTTTAAATTTGAAAATTTAATGTTTACAAACACTTTGAGTTAAATTTTTAAAGCGTAAAACACGATAAAAGCTAATCTGCGTTTTAATTTAAATAATAGACTTCTTTTTAAAATTTTTTTTTAAAAATTGCTTGAAAGGGTTTTTTAACAAAAAGCTTGAAAATCTTTTTAACTCAAAACGCATAAACGCGAATTTTTTAATTCTTTTAATAAAAATAGCTTTATTTAATTCGATTTTCAACTATTACTTTGAAATTTAATCAAAATGCTTTATTTAATTTTTAGAAACGCATTGGTTAAACCAACGCGTAAAACACATAAATCCGATTTTTATTATATTCGTTTTTTTAACTTTGTCATTTTTCAAACATGCAAAATTTTGAAAACTATTTTGAACTTTAATTTTTAACGCGTAAAACATAAAACGACGAAATTTTATTATTCGTTTTTATTAATTTGCGTCTATTTGAATTTCAAATCTAAAATGCTTGAAGATTCTATTTTAAAAAGCACGTTTGAGCTTTAATCTGCGTTTTAACGCGTAAAACAGCATAAAACGAGGGAAATTTTTATTATTCTTTTTTTATAATGTAGCTTCTTTTGAACGATTTCAACGATCTAAATGCTTGATATTTTTAGCAAAACAGCACGTTTTGAGCTTTAATCTGCGTTTTTAACACGTAAACAGCATAAAACGACGAATTTTTATTATTCGTTTTTATTATAGCTTTATTTGAATGATTTAAACGTCTAAAATGCTTAAAAAATGCTTATTTTAGCAAAACACCCGTTTTGAGCTTTAATCTCGTTTTAAGGGTAAAACACTAAAAGGAAATTTTTTTT